>NC_041005.1:11004756-11305468 GCF_004193775.1 Glycine soja
ACGCAACTTGCAAGTACCATGGGGGTGTCCGGGGCATTCCGTCGAAAAATGCTTGGCCCTCAAGTACAAGGTCCAACATTTAATGGATGCTGGATGGCTGACTTTCCAAGAGGATCGGCCCAATGTGAGAACCAACCCGCTCGCCAATCATGGAGGGGGAGCAGTTAATGCAGTTGAATCCGATAGGCCGCACAGGTCTAAACCTTTAAGAGATGTGGCAACCCTAGGAGGTTTATCTTTGAGGCCCTACAAAAGGGAGGTGTGATTCCCCATAGTGGGTGTAAGGAGGATTCCTGTCTGCTACATTCCGGCGAGATGCATGACATGGAGACGTGTTTGGAAGTAGAGGAATTGTTACAGCGGATGATAGATCAAGGTCGACTGGAAGTCGGCATTGAAGGAAAAGAAGAGCAGCACATATGCATGCAATCTACGGAGGGGAGCGGTGTTGCGAAGCCCAAACCCTTGGTGATATACTTCACTAAAAACGCAGCTTCGCAAAAGCCCGGACACCCCTTAATGGCCAAACCTGTTCCTTTCCCGTACCAAAATAGTCACGCGGTCCCGTGGAGATATACACCTCCGGGGAAGAAGGAAGAAGAAGTCACTGACGTCAGCTCGCTGTCAGCTAAAGTAACAAATATCACGGGACTGAGTGGTGTGACCCGTAGTGGTCGTGTGTTCGCACCTCCGGACCTACCAGTCCAACCCGCCGACGTCAAGGGAAAAGGAAAAGTGGTGGAGGAACAAGATGGCGAAGCACCCCCCGCTTCGAATAAAGATATTCCAGCAAAGGGGCCCCCGGAGAAAAGGGATGGTAGAAAGGAGGTGTCGCTAGAGGAAGCCAGCGAATTCCTTCGGATAATTCAGCAGAGCGAATTCAAGGTTATCGAACAGCTCAACAAAACCCCGGCTAGGGTCTCGCTATTGGAGTTACTTATGAGCTCCGAGCCTCATCGGGCTCTGCTGGTAAAAGTGCTGAACGAGGCTCACGTGGCCCAAGATATCTCGGTAGAAGGTTTCGGAGGGCTGGTCAACAATATCACTGCCAACAACTATCTTGCCTTCGCCGAGGAAGAAATCCCCGCCGAGGGGAGAGGGCATAATAAGGCTTTACACGTATCAGTCAAGTGTATGGACCATATCGTAGCCAAGGTGCTCATCGATAATGGTTCCAATTTAAACGTGATGCCTAAGAGCACTTTGGAGAAGTTACCATTCAATGCTTCCCACTTAAAACCAAGTTCAATGGTGGTTCGGGCCTTCGACGGCACTCGCCGAGAGGTTAGGGGAGAGATCGATCTCCCAGTACAAATAGGCCCTCACACCTGTCAAGTCACCTTCCAAATAATGGATATTAACCCCCCCTACAGCTGCCTGTTGGGGCGCCCGTGGATCCACTCAGTGGGAGTTGTGCCTTCTACACTCCACCAAAAGCTGAAATTCGTAGTGGAGGGGCACTTGGTCATCGTGTCAGGCGAGGAAGATATCTTGGTAAGCTGCCCATCCTCCATGCCTTATGTGGAAGCCGCAGAAGAATCGTTAGAAACCGCTTTCCAGTCTTTTGAGGTGGTCAGCATTTCCTCCGTGGACTCCCTCTTTGGACAACCTTGTCTGTCCGATGCGGCGGTAATGATGGCCCGAGTTATGTTGGGGAACGGTTATGAACCCGGGATGGGTTTAGGCAAAGACAATGGCGGCATAACTAGCCTGATAAAAACCCAAGGAAATCGTGGGAAGTATGGTTTAGGCTATAAGCCCACTCAGGCGGACATGAAAAGAAGCATCGCGGGAAGGAAGAACAGTGGTCAGAGCTCGCGTTGGAGACAAGAAAGTGAAGGAAGCCCGCCCTGCCACATAAGTAGAAGCTTTATAAGTGCGGGTCTGGGAGACGAAGGTCAAGTGTTCGCGATATGCGAAGATGATGTTCCGAGTACTTTGGATTTGGTCCGACCATGCCCTCCTGATTTCCAGCTGGGAAATTGGCGAGTGGAGGAACGCCCCGGCATTTACGCAACAAGCATAATGTAAACCTTTACGGTTTTAAAAGCTCTATAGTTGGGCCTAGGCTTTAGAGTTTTTCCTTTTGTTAAGGCTTTGTGTCTTTTGTTTTTGAATTTATAATACAAGGATCTTTCTTCATCGGTTCCTGGTCTCTACCCATTCTCATTCATTTGCATGTTTACTTCTTTTTCTGAAACGGCAGATCCGATGACGAGTCCCCCGAAGGTACTAATACCTGGGACCCGTCTATCGACTTCGAGCAAGAAATGAATCAAACGGAAGGTGAAGGAAATGAGGATGTGGGACTTCCCCCAGAACTAGAAAGAATGGTCGCCCATGAGGACCAAGAAATGGGGCCTCATCAAGAAGAAACAGAGCTAGTAGACTTAGGAATTGGCAGTGGAAAGAGGGAAGTAAAGATAGGTACAGGTATTACCGCACCTATCCGTGAAGAATTAATAATCCTGCTAAAAGACTACCAAGACATCTTTGCTTGGTCGTACCAAGATATGCCCGGTTTGAGTTCTGACATTGTACAGCACCGATTACCTCTAAATCCCGAGTGTTCCCCGGTAAAACAGAAACTGAGGAGGATGAAGCCCGAAATATCCTTGAAGATAAAGGAAGAAGTGAAGAAGCAATTTGACGCTGGATTTCTGGCCGTCGCTCGGTATCCAGAATGGGTTGCCAACATCGTACCAGTTCCTAAAAAAGATGGGAAAGTACGAATGTGTGTAGATTATCGGGACCTGAATCGGGCCAGTCCCAAGGACAATTTTCCTTTACCACACATCGATATCCTCGTAGATAACACGGCCAATTTCGCTTTATTTTCCTTCATGGACGGTTTCTCTGGTTACAATCAGATAAAGATGGCGCCCGAGGATATGGAAAAGACTACTTTCGTCACCCTGTGGGGAACGTTCTGTTACAAGGTGATGTCCTTTGGACTCAAGAATGCCGGGGCAACTTATCAACGGGCCATGGTAGCTTTGTTCCATGATATGATGCATCAAGAGATCGAGGTCTACGTGGACGACATAATTGCTAAATCTAAATCCGAGGAAGAACACCTTGTCAACCTGCGGAAATTGTTCGAAAGGCTTAAGAAATATCAATTAAGGTTGAACCCCGCTAAGTGTACCTTTGGGGTCAAATCAGGGAAATTGCTTGGTTTCATTGTAAGCCAGAAAGGGATAGAGGTAGACCCCGAAAAAGTGAAGGCTATCCTTGAGATGCCAGAACCCCGTACAGAGAGGTAAGTCCGAGGTTTCCTGGGGCGCTTGAATTATATTGCCAGATTCATATCGCAGCTCACCGCCATTTGTGAGCCGTTGTTTAAACTCTTGCGCAAAAACCAAACTGATCGGTGGAATGAGGATTGCCAAGAGGCGTTTGGAAGGATCAAAAAGTGCCTAATGAATCCTCCCGTGCTTATGCCACCAGTACCTGGAAGGCCTCTCATTTTGTACATGACAATCTTGGACGAGTCAATGGGGTGTATGCTGGGGCAACATGACGAATCCGGGAAGAAAGAGCGCGCTGTTTACTACCTAAGTAAGAAGTTCACGACCTGTGAGATGAATTACTCCTTGCTCGAAAGAACGTGTTGTGCTTTAGTATGGGCATCCCATCGCCTAAGGCAGTACATGCTGAGCCATACTACCTGGTTGATATCCAAAATGGACCCGGTTAAGTACATCTTTGAAAAGGCAGCTCTCACAGGACGAATCACCCGGTGGCAAGTCTTGCTATCTGAGTTTGATATAGTCTACGTCACCCAAAAGGCGATAAAAGGAAGCGCTTTGGCAGATTATTTGGCTCAACAGCCTCTTAACGACTACCAGCCCATGCATCCGGAATTCCCGGATGAGGACATCATGGCCTTGTTCGAGGAAAAGTTGGACGAAGATCGGGACAAATGGACTGTATGGTTTGACGGAGCGTCAAACATTCTAGGTCATGGCGTTGGGGCAGTGTTGGTCTCTCCGGACAATCAATGTGTACCTTTCACAGCCAGGTTAGGATTCGACTGCACCAACAACATGGCCGAATATGAAGCATGTGCCCTAGCCGTCCAGGCAGCAATTGACTCCAATGTCAAACTACTCAAGGTGTACGGCGACTCAGCGTTGGTAATCCATCAGCTGAGAGGGGAATGGGAAACTAGAGATCCCAAGCTGATACCCTACAAAGCCTATATCAAGGAATTGGCTAAGACTTTCGATGAGATCTCTTTCCATCATGTTCCCCGCGAGGAAAATCAAATGGCGGATGCACTTGCTACGTTGGCATCTATGTTCCAGCTAACACCGCACGGGGACCTACCCTACATTGAATTTCAGTGTCGTGGCAAACCCGCACATTGTTGCCAAGTGGAAGAGGAACGGGACGGAAAGCCTTGGTATTACGACATCAAGCGATATGTCGTAAGCAAAGAATACCCGCCAGAGATTGCCGACAACGATAAAAGGACATTGAGGAGGTTGGCGGCCAGTTTCTTCATGAGCGGAAGCACACTGTATAAGAGAAATCACGACATGACACTCCTGCGGTGTGTGGATGCCAAGGAGGCAAATCACATGATCGAGGAAGTCCATGAGGGCTCGTTTGGAACGCACGCCAACGGGCATGCTATGGCCAGGAAGATCTTAAGAGCAGGTTATTACTGGCTTACCATGGAAAGTGATTGTTGTGTCCATGTGAGGAAGTGCCACAAATGTCAAGCATTCGCAGATAATGTCAATGCCCCACCACATCCTCTGAATGTCATGTCTGCCCCTTGGCCCTTCTCCATGTGGGGAATAGATGTCATCGGGGCCATTGAGCCCAAGGCCTCGAATGGTCATCGCTTCATCCTCGTAGCGATAGATTATTTCACCAAGTGGGTCGAGGCGGCTTCCTACACCAATGTCACGAGGAATGTGGTGGTCAGGTTCATTAAGAAAGAGATCATCTGCCGATATGGTTTGCCAAGGAAGATTATCACGGACAACGGCACCAACCTGAATAATAAGATGATGGCAGAAATGTGCAAGGAGTTTAAAATCCAGCATCACAATTCCACGCCCTACCGGCCAAAGATGAATGGAGCCGTGGAAGCGGCCAATAAGAATATCAAAAAGATTATCCAAAAGATGACCGTGTCATACAAGGATTGGCATGAGATGCTCCCATTCGCGTTACACGGTTACCGGACTTCAGTGCGAACGTCAACTGGGGCAACGCCGTTCTCCTTGGTATATGGGATGGAGGCTGTGTTACCGTTTGAGGTAGAAGTCCCGTCATTAAGGATCTTGGCAGAATCCGGATTAAAGGAATCAGAGTGGGCTCAAACACGCTACGATCAGCTCAACCTCATTGAGGGTAAGCGCTTAACGGCCATGAGTCATGGGCGCTTATACCAGCAAAGAATGAAGAGTGCATTCGACAAGAAGGTACGCTTACGCAAGTTCCATGAGGGAGACCTTGTGCTAAAGAAAATGTCCCATGCTGTCAAGGACCATCGAGGGAAATGGGCCCCGAACTACGAAGGGCCTTTTGTTGTGAAGAGGGCTTTTTCCGGAGGAGCTTTGGTGCTTACCAACATGGATGGCGAAGAGCTACCTTCACCCGTGAACTCTGATGTCGTCAAACAATATTATGCTTAGAAGCTGGGGCAATTAAGGATGTCGCTGCATGTTCTTTATCTTTATGCGTTTTCTGGATTTCCCCCAGGGATTTCCTGTCTGTTGTATCTCTCGTTACAATCTTTCAAAGAAATGAACGTGGATTCGAGGCTTTTAGTCCTCACGTTAGTTTCACACCTTGCGTTAATCTATGATCACCTGGGCCCTTCCGCTCAGTTTATGGGATCCCCCAAGCGCTTAATTAGAATTGAACCTGAACCAACTTTCCCTAAATTTTCTGCGTTTGAAAACATTCATGCATACGCATACGCATACGCATGTATATTGTTGTGGTAAAACAGGGGCAGGATCACCTTGGGCTACCTTCTGGAGTAGAGACAAAACATGAACGACAGAAACCAATCAAGGTAGGGTAATGACGCGGTCAAGATTGGCCATACCTGGTTGTTTATTACTTGCAGGTACTTAAGGACGAACGCAAGCGGGGATGGGGTCACGACCGACCGATCAATGCCCTTCTCTGTGCGAAACGAGCAGAGAATGTCGCTGCAAGGCAGCCCCGTATCCTTTGTATTTTGCAGCTTTCTTTTACTATTAGTTTGTTTTAAAAAGAAAAAAATAATAATAAAATAAGTAATCAACGCCTAATTCTAACCTAAGTAAGTTCAAGTTAGGCAAGATGCTAATCCATGAGAAGGGAGGGGACATGGTTAATGTTCCCCTCAAAAAAAAAAAAAAAAAAAAAGTGCAGGTTAGCTCGCCTGGGCGAGCCACCCCTGCACCAAATTATAAGAATGACGAAAAGGGGGGGCGTTTTTACATTCAAAAACTTATTTTCCCCCCTTTCAAAAGCCATACCCACGGGATTGACGAGTTTGCAGCCCTAGGGTCATCCTTTTTCGCATTTTTTGATTCCGTTTTGCGCTTTTGTTCATCACCAACAAGTAAGTGTTCCATCCCTAAGCTTTCTAGCTTTTCATTGGTGTATTTTGATCTCCTTTTGGTGCTCTAAATTGTGGGAGTGTGCTCAAATATATGGGGCAATTTTGGTTTGTTTTCTTGCTTGATTAGGTTGAATTAGGGGTTGGTATGGGATGGCCCTAGGCCTATAATGCATTTTGAAACAATGGGACATGCCACATTGTCCCCGTTCCCTTGCTATTGACGCCTAAACGCGCGCCCACCAAGTGTTCGGTGAAATGCCTCAATGGCATTAGCGCGTGACTTTTGTAAGGAAACAACCCATGGGGCATTTTGGTTTGTACATATTTTCTATTTTTGGAACATGTATTCATTCCCGAAAAAGGCTAGAGTAATTGCCCCACATATATCCTAGGCCTAGAAACTAAAATTTTATGCAAAAAGAATACAAAAGGAGGTGCATATTGGGTAAAGTTACCCTTTTTGGCCAGCAATCAGCTATGGGCCACACTATAATATTTTCCCTACGCCTAGATGTTTAGGAATTGTGCTCGTCATGAATGTGTTGGTTTAGAATAGGTAGCAAGATACCTTTGGCAATTTGCACTTTGGGTATGAATAGCAAAATACTTGAATGTATGTATATATAATTTTTGGTAGTCAAAATGTCTCACAAAAAATATATATAAATATGTTGCATGTTATGTGAAGAAAACATATTACAAAAAAATATACCTTTTAATTTGAATACAATTTTAGTCAGCAAAGGAAAATATGCTTGAATTTGCATGCGGCTTTAGGTAGCAAAAACTTGAAAAAAGGCATGAAGTGTAGCACCTTTTTGTGAAGATAGTCAAGATTCATCATGAAGTTTGTGGATGTATAGATATTAGAAATACCAAGATGTGCACATGTGCAATTTTTGGTACCCCAAAATGCTTTGAGTATGCATGTATGTAAATTTAGCCAAGGAGATGTGTGTGATGTAAGTAACAAATACACCTTGGAAGTACGTGTAAATAATCTAGGTAACGAAGCTGCCTTGATTGTATATGGGTGCATTTTTCTTAGTTAATAGAATGTCTTGTGCAAGAGAACGTTCGTAAGGAAATATGCGCATAAGCTTGCTCTAAATTTACATTGATGTTTGTATTTATGGGAGGAGGTTATATGCCATTTTTGCTTTAAGAGTAGTGTCCCACTGGTAAAATTAACTTTCCAAATGTTTGCCTTCGCAGGAATAGCCCCGAGGAAGCTTGCCTCAAAGAGGTCCAGGAAGGACAAGGTGGCCGAAGGAACTAGTTCCACTCCGGAGTACGACAGTCACCGCTTTAGGAGCGCTGTACACCAGCAGCGCTTCGAAGCCATCAAGGGATGGTCGTTTCTCCGGGAGCGACGCGTCCAGCTCAGGGACGACGAGTATACTGATCTTCAGGAGGAAATAGGGCGCCGGCGGTGGGCACCACTGGTTACTCCTATGGCCAAGTTTGATCCAGAAATAGTCCTTGAGTTTTATGCCAATGCTTGGCCAACAGAGGAGGGCGTGCGTGACATGAGATCCTGGGTTAGGGGTCAGTGGATCCCGTTCGATGCCGACGCTATCAGCCAGCTCCTGGGATATCCGATGGTGTTGGAAGAGGGCCAGGAATGCGAGTATGGCCAGAGGAGGAACCGGTCTGATGGGTTCGATGAGGAGGCCATCGCCCAGCTGCTATGTATACCGGGGCAGGATTTTGCCCGGACTGCTGCAAGGAGGCGAGTGCGAATCATGCGCACCAACATGACCACCCTGACCCAGATATGGATGACGTTGCTCCTCAGCAACATCCTGCCCACCGATCATAATTCCGACCTCCCCATGCCTAAGTGCCAGCTGGTGTACGCCATCCTGACACGGATGAGCATCCATGTGGCTCAGTTGATCGCTGATGCCATCTATATTTTTGCAGGTATGGCGCCTACTAGGCACCCTTTGGACCCAGATAAGTCCAACAGGGCTCTGGGATTCCCCGCACTGATCACAGGACTCTGCCAGTCGTTCGGAGTCCCCGTTGCACCTACCAAGGTGATTCGGCCGCCCATCACCCGGGCTTTTATTGAGAAGTACTGTACCCAGAGACAGGCTCAGGGTGATGCTCCACAGGCCGCAGGCGCGCCCCCACCACCTCATCAGGCTGGCCAGGCTGGGGCATTTGACATGGAGCAGTATTTACGGCATTTGGTTCGCCAACAGGCGGCCAACCACCGAGCACATGTACGGACCCATGATTGTCTGTACCAGATGAGCCTTAGCATGCAGAGCCAGGGCTTCGCTTCTTTTTCATGCCCTACTCCAGACCAGTTCAGGGCAGAGGTTGCATGGCCCGGAGATTGGCCCGAGGCCCAAGCAGGAGAGGCACCCCCAGAAGCTCCCGGCGATGGAGAAGAAGCCCACGAGGATGAGGAGATGGCCGATTTGCTTGACTTCTTGGGAGGGAGTGGAGATACGTGACTGGGAGATCCCCAGATTCATGTTTTCTTTCATATTTCTTTTGTCATTTTTATTCTATGTTATTGTTTTGACTTGAGAGACTAATGTTTGTTTTTGTTGTTTCGATTGTCATTTGTACAGCGCATACATTTTTGTTTAGATTGTTGCGTTAGTATTTATATATCATTACTATCGATGATGTTTGAAATTCTGGAACCGTGTAGAGTTCTTCGTTTAGGAACATCGTCCAAAAGTATATATGTAAAATAAACAAAAAAATCATGATAAAAATAAAAATAGAAAAGAAAAGAAAATGAAATGGAAAAGAGAACAAAAGGGAAAGAAGAGGGCAAGTAAAGAAAAAGAGAGCAAATAAGAAAAAAGAAGAGGGCAAGTAAAGAAAAAGAGAGCAAAAAGAAGAAGGCAAGTAAGGAAAAAGGTGGAAAAAGAGAAAATAAGTTGTCTAGCTAAAAACCGACATGCTTTTGAAAAGAGACGATTTCCAACTCTTCTTCGAAAAAAAATTCATTGATCATAACCGATTTTTGAAGAGAAAAAAACGTGTCTACACCTGAAGGGTGAATGCTGTGAGGATTTTCCCAGACGCCCAAAATGGACTCGGATGAATGCACAAATTGATAAAAGAACATATTTTGGAAACATTGGGTTGATTTAAAATAGAGGAAATGAATCCTGAGCCCTAGCATCACATGACCATAAAAGTTTGACACTTGAGTGTCCGCATAGGTGCATGCATGACCAGTTTTGCATAAAATTTCCAAATCATCATTTTTGCATTTTGTGTCGTGGAAATAATGTGGGGCATCCCTTTTTGTCCTTGAACCAAACCAAACCCTGACATGTACCATGCCTAGCCATTCTACAAGTCTTGAGCCAAAATCCTGACTCACCATAAACCTTGACCCAGGGTGAGAATGTCAATCCTTACCCTCGGAAGCAAAAAAGAAAAGAAAGGAAATTCCCAATCAAAGAGTGGGAGAAAGAGAAAAAAGAAAAGAAAGGAGATTCCCAATCAAAGAGTGGGAGAAAGCAAAAATAAAAGAAAGAAAATTCCCAACCAAAGAATGGGAGAAAGTAAAAAAAGGAAGGAAAGAAAGTTCTTGATCAAAGAAACTAGAAGAAATGTGCAGAAAGGTCTTTGGACCGGACAATATCTGAACAATACAGAATTGTCACCAAATGAACAAAAAAAAGAAGGAAAGGAAACCACGACCTAAAATGGTCTTCTCCCTTTGATTACCAACCAAAATCCCGTGCGCTAGCGACTTTTATTTCTCGCCTCGCACTAAACAAAAAAAACAGAAAAAAAAAAGCCAGAAAAATCAAAAGCCAAAAACACACAAAAGCCGAAAAAAAGAAGAAACCACCAAAAGAACCCATTCCCAAGGGAAGTCCTATTTGATCCATGATCACACATGTAATTTTTGATTTGATAGGAAATAATTTGCAAAGTCAAGTCATGACATATCTATGGTTCGGAATTAGGATGAAACACTTACCTGTGCGAGATTGATACACTTTGAGTGGATTTCTTCTATTTTTGTCGAACCCAGTGTTTCCTCTAAATGGTCATTTAGAAACGAAATGCTAACATCCAAAATCTCATTTATGGTTATGGGAGATTTCATCAGCAGACTCTCCTTCCCCGGTAGACGCATTGTTTTTCACTCAAAAAAGCATATGCTGCTCTAAATCAGTTGGAATATTTGTCTCTTTGCTAAAGCATGTTTGCATTTTAGTGGAGAAAACACCGAGACTTTTTCAAGTCTCACAAGTTATCCAGAACTACGTAGGTCTGAGTTCCTCATTGGAGGATACGTAGGAGCAAGAGCCTCGCTTTTGTCGACCACACCGCCTTTTGTTGCCATGACTCGAGAGCTGGTAGCCCGCGGAGACACCTTACGGTTATCCGCACCTCGTCATTCAGTGACCCCAAGTGTGATTCACGAGCAGAGACCAATATGGTCATCTGCGCCCTTTCCGGAGATGTCAGCATTTTCCGATGGAGACTTTTCAAAGTCTCACAAGTTATCAAGAACTACGTAGGTCTGAATTCCTCATTGGAGGATACGTAGGAGCAAGAGCCTTGCTTTTGTCGGCCGCCCCATAATCTTTGTCATACTGACCCTGAGGTCATGTGACATGCACCCTTGTATCATCCAGAGGCGGCGGGCCCGATGATACGCGGAGATACCTTACGGTTATCCGCACCCTTTTGTCATCCAGAGGCGGCGGGCCCGATGACAAGCAGAGACCAAGTTTGGTCATTCTGCACCCTTGTATCATCCAGAGGCGGCGGGCCCGATGATACGCGGAGATACCTTACGGTTATCCGCACCCTTTTTGTCATCCAGAGGCGGCGGGCCCGATGACAAGCAGAGACCAAGTTTGGTCATTCTGCACCCTTGTATCATCCAGAGGCAGCGGGCCCGATGATACGCGGAGATACCTTACGGTTATCCGCACCCTTTTGTCATCCAGAGGCGGCGGGCCCGATGACAAGCAGAGACCAAGTTTGGTCATTCTGCACCCTTGTATCATCCAGAGGCGGCGGCCCGATGATACGCGGAGATACCTTACGGTTATCCGCACCCTTTTGTCATCCAGAGGCGGCGGGCCCGATGACAAGCAGAGACCAAGTTTGGTCATTCTGCACCCTTGTATCATCCAGAGGCGGCGGGCCCGATGATACGCGGAGATACCTTATGGTTATCCGCACCCTTTTGTCATCTAGAGGCGGCGGGCCCGATGACAAGCAGAGACCAAGTTTGGTCATTCTGCACCCTTGTATCATCCAGAGGCGGCGGGCCCGATGATACGCGGAGATACCTTACGGTTATCCGCACCCTTTTGTCATCCAGAGGCGGCGGGCCCGATGATACGCGGAAATACCCGAGTGGTTATCCGTATAAACATTCTTTTGCTATCTGTAAGACAGAACGCTTGATAGCATGCAGAGGCTGACACAGTCTTCTGCACCTTTTGTTCCTCCGGGAACAACAAGTCATTTACATGCGGAAATTTCATGGTCACCCGCGACTCTCGTCAACCGAGAGGGGCGAAATTAGTGTCATACACTGATTTTCGTCCGGGGACCTTTGCTTGATGACATGCGACCATTCTTTGGTCCTTGTGAGGTGCTTGGCATCCATCATTAGGCAATTTGTGAAATTCTAGGAACGATAAGTCATGGTCACCCGCGACTCTCGTCAACCGAGAGGAGCGAAATTAGTGTCATACACTGATTTTCGTCCGGGGACCTTTGCTTGATGACATACGACCATTCTTTGGTCCTTGTGAGGTGCTTGGCATCCATCATTAGGCAATTTGTGAAATTCTAGGAACGACAAGTCATGGTCACCCGCGACTCTCGTCAACCGAGAGGAGCGAAATTAGTGTCATACACTGATTTTCGTCCGGGGACCTTTGCTTGATGACATGCGACCATTCTTTGGTCCTTGTGAGGTGCTTGGCACCCATCATTAGGCAATTTGTGATATTCTGGGAACAACAAGTCATTTGCATGTGGAGATTTTATGGTCACCCGCGACTCTCGTCAAATCGAGAGGAACGAAATTAGTGTCTTATCTTTACTTTCCTTTTATCTCCAATAAAAGACAAGTAAAGTGGGGCAACTGTCATACCCTAATTTCGTCCGGGGACCTTTGCTTGATGACATGCGACTTTTATTTGGTCCTTGTAAGGTGCTTGACACCCATCATTAGGCAGTTTGTGAAATTCCAGGACATGCCGGAAAATCAAAAAAAATATTGATGCATAATCCGTAAGTTTCCGTGACACACCGGAAATCAAATGGAAGCATCGTTGCATAATTAAGTGAGGTTCCGTAACATTCCGTAAGTCAAAAAGGGGATGGTTATGTAATCCGCAAGGTTCCGTAACATTACGGAAAGAAAACAAGTATCGTTACGAAATTCGTAAGTTTCCGTAACTTTACGAAAAAAGGAATCACCAAAAAAAAACAGAAGGGGGGTGTACTTAGTAAAAATGGGGGTGCAAATAGCACCCAGGCCCACTTGGGCCCTCCAGAAGATTCCTCCAGAAGGCTGTTGCTTCTGGAGGAAGCAACCTGGCTCGCCTGGGCGAGCTGGGCGGCAACCACCTCCCCTATTTTGCTATAAATAGGGGAGGAAGTGAAGAAGAAAGGGGTTCAGCCCCTTTGGCACTTCTCTCTCTTTCGAATTTGCTTGGAAAAATCGTTTCCGTGAAGAAAATCTAAGCCGAGGCGCTTCCGAAACGTTTCCGTAACGTTTTCCGTGAAGAATTTCGCAAAGGTTTCGACCGTTCTTCGACGTTCTTCATTCGTTCTTCATCGTTCTTCGATCTTCAACGGGTAAGTACCTCGAACCAAGCTTTTCGATTCATTCTATGTACCCGTAGTGGTCCACATTGTGTTTCGTGCATTTTTATTCTCGTTTTGTTTACTTTTTATACCCCCTGTTGACGTGCTTAAGCCATTTTACTTAAGTCATTTCTCGCTTAACTTAAAAATAAAATAAATTTCCACCGAACGTTTGAATTGTATTATCCGTTAACTTCGGTTAAAATGAATTTCGACCGTTCGGTCGTGCCGTAACCACGTTGGAAATCAAAAAGAGGTAAAAAATAATATAATAATCAAAAATACATCTTTTAGTAAAATAAAGCGGAAAATCAATCGGACGTTTTCTCTTTGGGATTTCTCATTCTTAATCGAATTGATTAATAACTAAAGAGAAACTAAAGGCTAAAATCAATTCGCCTAGTCAAGCTCGTCCATAAAAATAGGCTTTTGAAGTTTGTCATTTCATTTTCTCACTAAGTAAAAATGGATCATTTTTAAGGTCCAACGCCTTAAAATGATCACCTCTTAAAGTAAAAAAGAATCACTTGATAAAAAAGAACTACGTAGGTCTGATTTTCTCATCCCAAATTGAGGAATACGTAGGAGCAAAGGGAAACACCCTTGTCGACCACAAAAAGAAAAAAATATAAAAAGGGTATAAAGGACATAGAGACATAAAAAGGGAACATAAAAAATCAAAGTCATGTTTGCACATTCGATTAAAGGCTGCCGTCCCTTGGGGCGGACGTGTGGGGTGCTAATACCTTCCCCGTGCGTAAATACAACTCCCGAACCTTTCACTTAAAATTTCGTAGATCGCGTCTTTTCCGGTTTTTCCGACGTTTTCCTCAAATAAACGTTGGTGGCGACTCCGCGCGTATTCCTTTCGTGGAACACGCATCCCGCGAGTCACGCGTCGCCCTCCCGCCGAAGGGTAGGTTGCGACACTTGTTTATCTTTCTCTTTGGTTTCATTGCTCATTGCATTATTTCCTTGAAGTTGAATCATAATCATTGTAATCAAAGAGAAAGAACGCGCTTTATGACACCCATACCAAATACGTGCCAAAGCTAGAACAATGAGTGATAAGAGGTGTAGGAACAGATGAAGGCCGACATGGTGGCCATGAAGGAGCAGATGAGAACAATGATGGAAGCAATGATGAGCATGAGGAAGATGATGGAGGTTAACACTGCTACAGTTGTTTCTGCTAGTATTTCTACTGAGATGGACTCGATTCACTCATCCGATTTCAATCAAGTGGTTCGTCCAACCTCGAATGTAGTAGGTCAACGAGGCGAGGCAGCGCAAAATGCATGCGGGCCTCATTATGTTCAGGTTCAAAGCAAGCATCCTTTTCCACCATATGGTTTGCCTCCCAATTCTACACCGCCCAATGTTATGTATCCTTTTGGGGAGAATGTCAACAATTATGCACTCATACTCATTGAGAATCAATATCCCCAACCTGATCATGCCCATGTTTCTCAACCCATGGGGGAAACACATGAAACTCCCTAAAACCACACTCTGGCCGATTTCGGGCCCTACCCCAGCGCGTTTCCTGGTGACCCTGTGCTAAACGCTCCGAGGGGGCCTCAGTATCAATCACCACCCCGACCCTTGCATTTTGCGAGAGGAGAAGGGCCTTCCATAGTACTTGAGAATGAAAGGATTGAGCATATGGAGGAGAGGCTATGTGCCATTGAAGGAGGAAAAAGTTATGTCTTTGCTAACATGGTAGAGTTGTGCTAGGTACCCGATGTGGTTATTCCTCCAAAGTTCAAGGTGTCAAATTTTGATAAGTACAAGGGAACCTCTTGCCCAATGAATCACTTGAAAATGTATTGTAGGAAGATGGAGGCATATGGGAAAGATGAAAATTTGTTGATGCATTTCTTCCATGAGAGTCTTGTTGGGGAAGCTATTACTTGGTATACTAACTTGGAACCTTCCTGGGTCCATTCCTGGAACGGCCTAATGGCTACTTTCATTAGGCAGTATCAATATAACTTTAATATGGCTCCAGATAGAATGCAACTACAAAATATGTGCAAGAAAGACAATGAATCTTTCAATGAATATGCTTAAAGGTGGAGAGATCTGGCAGCTCAAATAGTGCCCTTGATGATGGAGAGGGGGATGATAACAATGATAGTGGACACATTGCCGGTGTTTTACTATAAAAAGATGGTAGGTTACATGACTTTAAGTTTTGTAGATTTAGTGCTTGTTGGTGAAAGGATCGAAGTGGGTGATGTGTCATCATTTTCTCATATTTCTTAACCCTTTTTGTCATCATTTTAATTACTGATTAGCCTTAATTGTCAAATTAATTATGCAGTTTTATCATTTGGGCCTATTGGATTAATTTTGTGTTTTTAATTTAATTTCAGGAGAATTATAAGTAATTGGGCTTGAATCCGGAATTGGGCTTGGACTTGAAGAGAGCAAACAATTTTATTCTACCAAATCTTATCTTATCTAGGTTTTATCTCATCTAGATTTTGTCTTGTCTTATCTTATCTAGATTTTATTTTATTTATGGGCTTGGACTTAAAACATATTTGTAAGCTTTGGGGCTGAGAACTATATAACAGCACCAAGGTTCTAGTTTTAGGCTCTCTCTCTCTCTCTCTCTCGCTCGCTTTCTCTCTCTTTTTCGTTTTAGTTTTTTTGTTTTGGAGAATAATTCTAGTTTTCTTCGTTTTCTACTACAATTTTGTTTGCTATTGATTAATGGAAGGCTAAGTCTCCAGCGTTTTTTTCTCTTGAGGATCAAGCACAACTCTCTTTGAGGTTTTATTATTACTATTGCATTCTGCTCAGTTTTTCCTCTTCACCAATTACTCTGTATTTGTTGCTATTAATCCATGCATGCTTAGTTCTTGATTAATTGTCTCTGCGCTTAATTTATGTTCATGATTAATGATCAGTTTCATTCATGATTAATTGGTGTATGTGTTGCTTAATCACATAATGAATGCCTTATGTTAAATTTCACTTAGTAATTTAATTTAGAGTTGGATTAAGTGGTTGAACTGATAAAGGATAAATCCTCATAACCTAGGATAAGAGACTTGCTTGTGAATCAAGGGGAAACAATTTGTTTTTAATTATGATATTTTCTAATTAAAATTTGTTCGCTGTTTAATTTACAAAAACAAACAACCCCTCCATTCGTTACTGTTTTATTACTATCTTTTATGAACGTTTGGTTGACCATTGCTCGTTGGGAGACGACCTAGGATCACTTCCTAGATACTGCATTTTTAATGGTTATTTGATTCGGCTACGGCCTCGATAAAATTTGGCGCCGTTGCCGGGGAGCAGTGTCCAAAGGTTCATAATAGCTAGTGATTCGTGTTGTATGTTTAGTTGTTTTATGCTTTCGTGTTGTGTTAGTGTCTTGTTATTTTGTTTGGTGTGGTGTTTTGTTTTAGTTTTTCTGTTTAGCACGTCCCCTGTTTCAGTTTTTGTGTTTTGCTATGAATAGTGCTTTGCGACATATTTAGCGACCACTTTTGCTGACCTAGGAAACAGAGTAGTAGTGAAAATCCATTAGTGATTGAATTAGTGACTGCTGCTGACAATTTAATTGGCGATTTTTGTTTTGATAGTTAGGGTCATTATTTTTTGCTGAATTTTGGTGTGGTAGGTTCTTTTGACTCATATTTTGTGTGAAAAATACCAGGAACGCTTGGTGTGGCCAGATTTGAGAGATTCAAAAAATATTTTAGAACTTGTGTTTAGCAAAACTTCAAACGGCCATAACTTTTGCTCTGGGTATCAAAATGACTATTATTATGTATGTATTTGGGGTAGAAAAACATTTCCCATATTGTCGTAGCCCTCCAAAGGCCGGCTGAGGTCTCTAGCTAGCCAAAATCACCTGTTTACTAGTTTTTTTTTATTTTTCAAGTTTTATTGTTTTATTTTTCTAAACTTTCCTTAGGTAGTTTCCATAGTTAGACTTTGAATTCTTGTCTAAAAATTTTTGTGCTATCTTTTCATGATTTTATAAGGTTGCTTACAAAATTTCAAGTCATTTGGATATCATTTAATGGTAGTTGTAGTTCAAACCTACATTGTTACTTGCATAAGAAGGCAACTAGTTGTGCATGCTGAATGTAGTGTATGACTAGAGGCAATCCATCTGACTTACAACCCTTTGATCCTGAGATAGATAGCACATTTCATAGATTAGTTAGGCATCATTTTGTACCTTTTGAGCATCTTATGCATTCTATTATTGGTGAGTTTGAGCATTCTGTGGTTGGTAATTTTGAACATCCTGATTTTGAGCATTATAGTTTTGAATATTTTGAGAACATGACACAACCTCCACCCCGTGAGAGGACTCTAAGGGAAATGGCTGCACCTGATTTCACCTACAAAAGCTTGTGCATCAAATACCCTGATGAGGATTTCCATATGTTCTTAAAAATGGACTGATCCATTTACTTCCAAAGTTTCATGGCCTTGCAGGTGAAGACCCGCACAAACATCTTATAGAATTCCATATTGTCTGCTCCACCATGAAACCACCAGATGTCCAGGACGATCACATATTTCTGAAGGTTTTTCCTCATTCTTTAGAGGGAGTGGCAAAGGACTGGCTATATTACCTTGCTCCAAGGTCCATCACAAGCTGGGATGACCTCAAGAAAGTATTCTTAGAAAAAAATTTCCCTGCTTCCAAGACCATGGCCATCAGAAAGGATATTTCAGGCATTAGGCAACTCAGTGGAGAGAGCCTATATGAATACTGGGAGAGATTTAAAAAACTACGTGCCAGTTGCCCTCACCACCAGATTTCTGAGCAGCTTCGTCTCCAATATTTTTATGAAGGACTCAGTAACATGGAGAGAAGTATGATTGATGCTGCCAGTGGTGGAGCCCTTGGAGACATGACCTCTGCTAAAGCTAGAAATTTAATTGAGAAGATGGCTTCCAACTCCCAACAGTTTAGTGCAAAAATGATGCTATTGTCATTAGAGGAGTGCATGAAGTAGCCACAAATTGATCTTCATCAGCTGAAACTAAGAAGCTTGAGGGTAAACTAGATGCCTTGGTTAACCTGGTAACCCAGCTAGCCTTGAATCAGAAGTATGTACCTATCGCAAGACTCTGTGGTTTATGCTCCTTTGCCGACCACCACACAGACCTTTGCCCTTTTGTGCAACAATCTGAAGCAATTGAATAGCCTGAAGCTTATGCTGCAAACATCTACAATAGACCTCCTCAACCTCAGCAGCAAAATCAACCACAACAAAACAATTATGACCTCTCCAGCAACAAGTAGAACCCCGGGTCGAGGAATCATCCCAACCTTAGATGGTCGAATCCTTCACAACAACAGCAACAACAACAACAACCTTATTTTCAAAATGCTGCTGGCCCAAGCAGACCATACGTTCCTCCACCAATCCAACAACAACAAAAACAGCAACAACCCCATAAACAACAAACAGTTGAGGCTCCTCCGCAACCTTTCCTTGAAGAACTTGTGAGGCAAATGACTATGCAAAACATGCAATTTCAATAAGAGACCATAGCCTCCATTTAGAGCTTAACTAATCAGATGGGACAATTGGCTACACAGTTAAATCAACAACAGTCCCAGAATTCTGACAGATTATCTTCTCAATCTGTCCAGAATCCCAAAAATGTGAGTGCCATTACATTGAGGTCGGGAAAGCAATGTCAAGGACCTCAACCAGCAACATCTTCCTCATCCACAAATGAACCTGCCCAACTTGATTGATTTATGCATGCTTTGATATACTTTGTTTTGTTAGTGTAGTTGTAGATTATATATAACTCTTTTTGGGACATAAACAAAAAAAATTTTCTTGGACACATGCTTTGGAAAGAATAAGCTACTGGTATTTTTAAAACTTACTTTTGATTGGATCATAACACAACAAAAATGAACAATGAATGACTTTCCTACATACCAAATGAATTCAAATGTTTTTGCATGGACTTGATAAAAGAACAAATTTCAAAACAATGATTTGATTTGAACATGGAAACATGCTGTCGTAAACTACCGTTCGGCGGGAGGGCGACGCGTGACTCGCGGGATGCGTCTTCCAAGAAAGGAATACGCGCGGAGTTGCCACCAACGTTTATTTGAGGAAAACGTCGAAAAAACTGGAAAAGACGTGGTCTACGAACTTTAAGTGAAAGGTTCAGGAGTTGTATTTACGCACGGAGAAGGTATTAGCACCCCACACGTCCGTCACAAGAGACGACAACCTTTAATCAAATGTGCAAATATGACTTCAATTTATGTTATTTTCCCTTTTTACGTTCTTATGTCTTTTTACGCCTTTTTATATTTTTATCTTTTTGTGATCAACGAGGGTGTTTCCCTTGCTCCTACGTATTCCTCAATTGTGATAAGGAAATCAGACCTACGTAGTTCTTTGAGAACAAAGTGTTTGGTTAAGTTGTTTTTATCCTTTTTTGCAAAATATGTTTTTATTGAATGAAAGATCATTTAAGGCATTGGACCATTAAATGATCTTTTGATTCTTTTTGAAAAGAGAGTGAATATTAAGACATTGGACCATTAATGATCTCTTTATTTTTGAAAGAGGTAATAAAGTTACATGTTGATTTTAGGCCTTTAGAAATCTACATTTAACCAATAAAAGCGGAAAAGTCCATTTCAAGGCGTTGTACCTTTAAAAATGGCATTTTTAGGTGATGACAAAAAGTTTGGTTTATGAATTGATTTTAGCCTTAGTTTCACTTTAGTCATTAGTCGATTCGATTAAGAAAGGAAAATCCCAAAGAAAAACATCCGATTGATTTTTTTGATTTATTTTACTAAAAGATATTTTTTATTATTATATTATTAAATTGCCTCTTTTTTGGTTTTAAACATGATTACGGCATGACCGAACGGTCGGAATTCATTTTAACAGAAATTAAAGGATGTTATAATACCAATGATCGGTGGAAATTTATTTTATTTTTTATTAGGCGAGAAAATGACTTAAATAAATGACTAAAGCACGTCAAAAGGGGGTACGGAAAGTAAATGAAATGAAAATAAAAGCACGTGAAACAAATGAGGACCACTAAGGGTACATAGAATGAATTGAAAAGTTTGATTTCGGGAACTTACTGATTGAAGACCGAAGAACGACGAAGAACGGTTGAAAATCTTCGCGAAATCACCCACGGAAACGTCACAGAAGCGTTACGGAAGCGCCTCGGCTTGGATTTTCTTCACGGAAACAATTTTTCTCACTAATTTTAAGTGAATCTCAGATACCAGGAGGGTTGAACCTTTTTGTTCTTCCCTCCTCCCCCTATTTATAGGAAAATGTGTTGGACCTTGTGGCCTCAATAATCTTAAGAGGGATAGGCTTAGAATATAGAAGAAGCAACAACAATCAATTTAACAATGTTCTTTTGGAATCTCTCTCATTTTCTTTTGAGAGGATAAGACATTTTGGACCAGCAAAACTCTCTCACTAAAATTCGTGCCCAAGTCACCTATTTATAGGCCTTTGATGACCATTCACAAATCTAATGAAAAGATGTGACTGTTGGCAGATTTTCTGAAAACTTTCCACTGGTAATCGATTACAATGTTTGTGTAATCGATTACACAGTTATAATTTGAAGGGTTATGACTTTTGAATTTGAATTTCCAAAGTTTCGTTGCTGGTAATCGATTACAGACATATGGTAATCGATTACATGTTGAAAATTCAAATTCAAAACCTTTTTCAACAGCTATTTCTCAACCCTGTCTTCTGGTAATCGATTACACTTCCTGGTAATCGATTACCAGAGCCTTGCATGTCTTGAAAGCACATTGTTTTAAGGCAAGGCTTGGTCTTTAGTGAATCTTGAAACAAGGCTTTGTTTGTTGAAGCAATCTTGAATTATTCTTGAAGCAAATGCTTATCATTTGAAGCAGCCTTGTTAGATTCTTCTTTGACATAATCAAAATCATGTATACATACATTCACATTCTCCCCCTTTTTGATGATGACAAACATGTGATTTCTTCTCGACACCATCAAAGCTTGCATGATTTACATCTCCCTCTTTCTCAAGCAAATTCTTCTTGATATCATCAAAATCTTCATGATTTACATTCTCCCCCTTTTTGATGATGACAACCACCTGTAGGTTAGGAGCAACAACAAAGAAAATATCTATTTGCATATAGTTTACTCCCCCTTGGTTTTACAATGATTGCTTATATGAGACAATTGAAGATTTCATATTTTTCATATATAAAAAGTTGTCTCATAAAACAATATATGAGACAATATTTGTGTAATTGATTACACAGTTATAATTTGAAGGGTTATGACTTTTGAATTTGAATTTCCAAAGTTCTGTTGCTGGTAATCGATTACAGACATATGGTAATCGATTACATGTTGAAAATTCAAATTCAAAACATTTTTCAACAGCTATTTCTCAACCCTGTCTTCTGGTAATCGATTACACTTCCTGGTAATCGATTACCAGAGCCTTGCATGTCTTGAAAGCACATTGTTTTAAGGCAAGGCTTGGTCTTTAGTGAATCTTGAAACAAGGGCTTTGTTTGTTGAAGCAATCTTGAATTATTCTTGAAGCAAATGCTTATCATTTGAAGCAGCCTTGTTAGATTCTTCTTTGGCATCATCAAAATCATGTATACATACATTCACAAAATGAGGGAGGACCTTGCCACCCAGCTCGCCCAGGTGAGCTAGATTGCTTCCTCTAGAAGGCGGTGCCTTCTGGAGAACTTCCTGGAAGGCCCAAGTGGGCCTGGTTGCTATTTGCACCCGCTGTTTACTAAATACATCCCTTTGCCTTTTTTTGCTGATTCTTTTTTCGTAACGTTACGGAAACTTACGAATTACATAACGATACTTGTTTTCTTTCCGTAATGTTACGAAACCTTATGGATCACGTAATCATCCCCTTTTTTGGCTTCCGGGATCTTACGAAACTTAACGGATCACGTAATCATCCCCTTTTTTGGCTTCTGAGATGTTACGGAACTTTACGGATTGTGCAACAATGCTTTCTTTTGACTTTCGGCATGTCACGGAGCTTCATGAATCGCCTAACGATGGGTGCCATGTACCTCAAAGTGGTCAAACGAGGGTCGCATCCCAACAACGGATGGTCCCCGAATGAAATTAGGGTATGACAGTTGCCCCTCTTTACTTGTCTTTTATTGGAGATAAAAGGGAAGTAAAGATAAGACACTAATTTCGTTCGAGCGAAACACCATTCGGACAGTGAATCTCCCTACCAGCGGAACCTGCAAAAATTTTGAAAATGATCAGTATCAACACATCATCCCAATACTGTCGAATTCGTTCCTCTTGGTTGACACAAGGTGCAGAATGACCATAATTTGTCTCTGCGTGTCTTTGGACATGATCGAGCCTGGGTTTGATGGCCCCTGGATGGCGAAAAAGTGCGGGGAATGATCATAATTTGTCTCTGCCCACCTCTCAACTTACCGTCCCTAAATGACAAAGGGCGCAGAATGACCATAATTTGTCTCTGCACGTTTATCACTCAACTTGCTGCTCCTAAATGACAAAGGGCATAGAATGACCATAACTCGTCTCTGCGCGTTTATCACTCATCGAGTCTTACAAATAGCAAAAGCATGCGGATGACCATAATTTGTCTCTACCTGTCATCGAGCCCGCCGCCTCTGGATGACAAAAGTAAAAAGTGCTGGACCAAATGGTTCCCGCATGTCATCGGGCTCGCCGCCTCTGGATGATAAAAGGCGCAGAAAACGACGTTAGTCTCTGCGTGCCATCGGACACGATTGTGTCTGAATGGCGAAAAAGTGTGCGGAATGACCATAATTTGTCTCTGCATGTCATCGGGTCCGCCGCCTCTGGATGACAAAAGGCGCAGAAGACGACGTTATCCTCTGCGTGCCATCGGACATTACTGTGTCTGAATGGTGAAGTGTGCGGAATGACCATAATTTGTCTCCGCATGTCATCGAGCCCGCCGCCTCTGGATGACAAAAGGCACAGAAGATGACGTTAGTCTCTACGTGCCATCGAACACGACTGTGTCTGAATGGCGAAGTGTGCGGAATGACCATAATTTGTCTCCGCATGTCATCGGGCCCACCGCCTCTGGATGACAAAAGGCACAAAAGACGATGTTAGTCTCTGCGTGCCATCGGACACGACTGTGTCTGAATGGCGAAAAAGTGTGCGGAATGACCATAATTTGTCTCCGCATGTCATCGAGCCTGCCGCCTTTGGATGACAAAAGGAGTAGAAGACAATGTTAGTCCCTGCGTGCCATCGGACACGACTGTGTCCGAATGGCGAAGTGTGCAAAATGACCATAATTTGTCTCTGCATGTCATCGGGCCCGCTGCCTCTGGATGACAAAAGGCGCAGAAGACGATGTTAGTCTCTGCGTGCCATTGGACACGACTGTGTCTGAATGGCGAAAAAGTATGCGAAATGACCATAATTTGTCTCCGCATGTCATTGGGCCCGCCGCCTCTGGATGACAAAAGGCGCAAAAGACGACGTTAGTCTCTACGTGCCATCGGACACGACTGTGTCTGAATGGCGAAGTGTGCGGAATGACCATAATTTGTCTCTGCATGTCACATGACCGCAGGGTCAGTATGACAGAGATTGTGGGGCGGCTGACAAAAGCGAGACTCTTGCTCCTACATATCCTCAATGAGGAACTCAGACCTACGTAGTACTGGATAGCTTGTGAGACTAAAATAGTCTCGGTGTTTTCTTCACTAAAAATGCGAACGTGCTTTAGTAAAGAGACAAAACTTCCAATTGATTAGAGCAACATATGCCTTTCGGATGAAAAACAATGTGTCTATCGGGGAAGGGGAGTATGTTGATGAAATCTTCTCAGAACCATAAATGAGATTTTGGATGTTAGCATTTTGTTTCTAAATGACCATTTAGAGGAAACACTGGGTTCAACAAAAATAGAAGAAAATCACTCAAAGTGTATCGATCTAACACAGTTAAGTGTTTCGTCCTAATTCCGAACCATAGATATGTCATGACTTGATTTTGCAAATCGTTTCCTATCAAATCAAAGATTACATGCGTGATCATGGATCAGTAGGACTTTTTCTTGGGAATGGTGTTGCTTTTTTTTTTTTGTGGGGACTTTGGCTTTGAGTGTTCTTGGCCTTTTCCTTTTCTATTTTTGTTTAGTGTGACGTGAACAAGCCACCGACGCACAGGATTTTGGTTGGCAATCGAAAGGAGAGGACCACTTTGGGTCGTGGTTTCCTTTCTTTTTTTTGTTTACTTGGTGGTAACTCTGTATTTGTTCAGATGTTATCTGGTCCAAAGACCTTTCTGCATATTTCTTCTGTTTTCTTTCGATCCTTGATCGGAAATTTTCTTTCCTTTCTTGTTTGCTTTCTCTCAATCTTTGATTGGGAATTTTCTCTTTTTGTTTTCTCCCACTCTTTTGATTGGAAACTTTTCTCTTTTTTGTTTTCTTCCGAGGGCAAGGATTGACATTCTCACCCTGGGTCAAGGTTTATGGTAAGTTGGGATTTTGGCTCAAGGCTTGTAGCATGGTTGGACATGATATATGTCAGGGTTTGGTTTGGTTCAAGGATAAAAGGGGATGTCCCACATTATTTCCATGACACAAATGCAATAATGATGATTTGGAAGTTTTATGCAAAACTAGTCATGCATGCACTTATGTGGACACTCAAGTGTCGAAAAAATTTGGTCATGTGATGCTAGGGCTCATAATTCATTTTCTCTACTTTAGTTAACCCAGTGTTTCCAAAATATGTTCTTTTATCAATCTGTGCATTCATCCAAGTCTATTTTGGGTGTTCGGGAAAACTTTCACAGCATTTACCCTTTAAATGTATACACATTTTGTTTTCAAAAACTGGTTATGATCAGTAAATTCTTTCAAAGAAAAGTTGGAAGTTATCTCTTTTCACAAGCACGTTGTTTTTTAGCTAGACGACTTTTTATTTTTATTATCTTCTTCTCTTTTTTCTTTTACTTGCTCTCTTTTCCTTTTCCTCTTTTTTCCTTTTTTAAGTTATTTATCATTTGTTCATCTTTTTTCTTTTCTTTTTCTAAAAGATCGTGCGGATGGGGGCGCATACTACCTACTTACGTCTAAACATAAGGTAAACAAAAAACGCACGAAATGGTAACCATAACACGAAACAACAAAAAATAAATAACAACAACGTTAGTAACCATATAGACAAAAATAGAAAATAGTAATGTCAACAGCAATATGGACAATAATTACCAAAAACGTCAATAGCAAACCAACAAAAACAGTGATGTCAATAAAAAAAGTGCGGTGACCTCGGTCACGTGGCTCCGCTCCCTCCCATGAAACCGATTAAGTCTGTCATCTCCTCATCCATGCGGGCCTCCTCTGCATCGTCGAGAGCTCCTGTAGGCGCCTCCCCTGCCTGGGCCTCGGGCCAATCTCCGGGCCATGCGACCTCATCCCTAAACTGATCTGGAGTAGGGCACGCAAAAGGAGCGAAACCCTGGCCCTGCTGACTGAGGCTGAGCTGGTAGAGACACTCATGTATCTGCACCTGCCCCCGGTGGTTGGCCGCCTGCTGGCGAACCAAGTGTTGTAGATACCGCTCCATGCCTAATGACCCAGCAGGATCAGTCTAATGAGGTGGTGGCGGTGCGTCTGCGGCCTGAGGCACATCACCCTGCGCCTGCCTAGGCGTGCAATACTTCTCAATGAAGGCCCAGGTGATCGGCGGCCGGATCACCTTACTAGGAGTGACGGGAACCCCGAACGACTGGCAGAGGCCCGTGATCAATGCCGGAAACCCCAGGGGCCTATTAGACTTATCTGGGTCTAGAGGGTGCCTGGTGGGTGGCATACCTGCAAATAAATAGATGGCGTCAGTAATCAACTGAGCCACATGGACGCTCATCCGTGTCAAGATGACATACACCAGCTGACACTTCGGCAGAGGAAGGTCAGAATTATGATCACTAGGCAAGACATTGCTGAGCAGCAATGTCATCCACATCTGGGTCAAGGTGGTCATATTGGTGCGCATGATCCACACCCGCCTCCCTGCAGCGGTCCGGGCGAAATCCTGACCCGGTATGCATAATAGCTAGACAATGGCCTCTTCCTCAAACCCATTGGCCCTGTTCCTCCTCTGACTAAACTCGCACTCCTAACCTTCCTCTAACACTAGCGGGTCACCCAGGAACTGGCTGAGGGCATCTGCGTCAAAGGGAATCCACTGACCCCTCACCCATGACCGCATGTCCCGCACTCCCTCTTCTATGGGCCAAGCATTAGCATAGAACTCTATGACTATATCTGGGTCAAACTTAGCCATGGGAGTGACCAGCGACGTCCAATGTCGACGAGCTATCTCTTCCTGAAAATCTGTGTACTCATCGTCCCTAAGTTGGACGCGTCTCTCTCTGTGGAATGACCATCCTTTGATGACCTCGAAACGCTGCTGGTGCTCAGCGCTCCTGAAATGGTGGCTATCAAACTTGGGGGCGGCACTGGTCCCTTCAACCGCGGCGTCCCTCCTAGATCTCTTCGCGGAAAGCTTTTTCGAAGCCATTTCTTGTTGGAGATGAATAATGGCGCAAAATGGAATAAAAAACGCGAAAAATGGTGACCTAAGGGCTGCAAACTCGTGAATCTCGTGAGCCTTTGTTTTTTTGAATGAGAGGGGGAGATTTTTTGGGTGCAGAAACCTTCCCCCTCCCCTTTTTAGCCACCCTCGTGCAGAGGTTGCTCGCCCAGGCGAGCTAACCTACATTTTTTTTTGGGAGGAAATATGTAAGGCTTTCTATCGTGCAGGGGTTGCTCCCCTTTTTAATATGTAAGGTTTACTCGAACCCCCTTAGGGTAGATTAGGCATCCAATATTTACTTTAAAGACACAACAGTAATAATTACTGGGAATTTAAAGGATACTAGGTTGCCTGGCAGCGGCGCTTTCCGTTTGTCCAGAGCTGGGAAAGGGACGACGATCTATCGGTCGTGACCCTAGCCTCTACTTGCGTCCGTCTCAAAGCACCTGAAAGTAGGAAAGGACATTGCGCGGCAAACTGTGGCCGCATTACCATTTTGCCTTGATTGATTTCTGCCTTTAGCTTCGTCCCGACATCTGACCACTGCCTATGATGATTCTGCCCTTATTATCACAAAATATGCATGCGCATGCGTATGCATGAGTGTTTTCAAATGCAACAATCTTTTTAGTGAAAGCTGGTTAGGTTCAGTTTTAATTAAGCGCTTGGGGCATCCCATGGACTGAGCGAAAAGGCTCAGGTTATCACAACTACACATGGTTTAAAGCACACAAAGTGAGGACTGAAGCCTCAAACTCATGTTCTCTTCTTTTAAAAGACTGTGACGAGAAATATACAGCAAACGGGAATCCCTGGGGGAAACCAAGAAGAACACATAAATATAAAAGAACATGTAGTGATATCCTCAATTGCCCCAGATTCTAAGCGTAGTATCGCTTGACAACATCAGAGTTCACGGGTAAAGGTAGATCCTCGCCATCCATGTTGGTAAGCACCAGGGCCCCTCCGGAAAAAGTCCTTTTCACAATGAAAGGTCCTTTGTAGTTTGGGGCCCACTTCCCTCGATTATCTTTGAAAGCGCGGGACATCTTTTTCAGCATAAGGTCCCCCTCATGGAACTTGCGCAAGCGCACCTTCTTGTCAAACGCGTTCTTCATTCTTTGTTGATACAGACGCCCATGGCTCATGGCCGTCAAACACTTACCTTCAATAAGATTGAGTTGGTCGTAGCATGTTTGAGCCCACTCCGATTCTTCTAAGCCTGATTCTACTAGTATCCTCTGGGAAGGGATCTCTACTTCAAATAGGAGTATCGCTTTCGTTCCATAAACCAAGGAATACGGTGTTGCCCCAGTAGAAGTTCATACCGAAGTTCGGTATCCATGCATGGCAAAAGGCAACATCTCATGCCAATCTTTGTATGATACTGTCATCTTTTGAATAATTTTCTTAATATTCTTGTTGGCTGCTTCCACGGCTCCATTCATCTTTGGTCGGTAGGGCGTGGAATTGTGATGCTGGATTTTGAAATCCGCACACATTTCCTGCATCATCTTGTTATTTAGATTGGTGCCATTGTCAGTAATGATCTTCCTAGGGAGTCTGTACCAACAAATCAGCTCCCTCTTTATGAATCTGACCACTACACTCCTCGTGACAATGGTGTAGGAAGCCGCTTCGACCCATTTGGTGAAATAATCTATTGCCACGAGAATGAAGCGATGATCGTTCGAAGCCTTGGGTTCGATGGCCCCTATGACGTCTATCCCCCACATGGAAAAAGGCCAAGGGGCGGACATGACATTCAGGGGATGTGGCGGAGCATTGACATTGTCTGCGAACGCTTGACATTTATGGCATTTCCTTACATGGATGCAGCAATCACTTTCCATGGTGAGCCAGTAATAACCTGCTCTCAGGATCTTCTTGGCCATAGCATGCCCATTGGTGTGTGTTCCAGACGAACCATCGTGGACTTCCTCGATCATGTGGTTCGCCTCTTTGGCATCCAGGCATCGCAGGAGAGTCATGTCATGGTTTCTTTTATATAGTATGCTCCCGCTCATGAAGAAACCGGCCGCCAATCTCCTCAATGTCCTTTTATCATTGTCGGAAGCCCCCGATGGGTATTCTTTGCTTTCAACGAATCGCTTGATATCGAAATACCAAGGCTCACCGTCCCGTTCCCCTTCCACCTGACAACAATGCGCGGGTCTGCCACGACACCAGAACTCAATGTATGGTAGGTCCCTGTGCGGTGTTAGCTGGAACATGGATACCAAAGTAGCAAGCGCATCCACCATTTGATTTTCCTCCCGGGGAACGTGATGGAAGGAGATCTCATCAAAGGAATCAGCCAACTCCTTGATATAAGCTTTGTAGGGTATCAGCTTGGGGTCTCTAGTTTCCCATTCCCCTCTCAGCTGGTGAATCACCAATGCTGAGTCCTCGTATACTTTGAGCAGTTTGACATTAGAGTCAATTGCCGCCTGGACAGCCAGGGCACACGCTTCATGTTCAGCAATATTGTTGGTGCAGTCAAACCCTAGCCTGGCTGTGAAAGGTATACATTGATTGTCTAAAGAGACCAATACTGCTCCAATGCCATGGCCTAGAACATTTGACGCTCCGTCAAACCACACGGTCCACTTGTCCTGGTCCTCGTCTAGTTTTTCCTCAAACAAGGCCATGATGTCCTCGTCCGGGAATTCGGGATGCATGGGTTGATAGTCGTTGAGAGGCTGCTGAGCCAAATAATCTGCTAAGGCACTTCCTTTTATCGCCTTTTGGGTGACGTAAACTATATCAAACTCGGATAGCAAGACTTGCCATCGGGCGATCCGTCCTGTGAGAGCAGGCTTTTCAAAGATGTACTTAACTGGGTCCATCTTGGATATCAACCAGGTGGTATGGCTCAGCATGTATTGTCTTAGACGGTGGGACGCCCAGACTAAAGCACAACACGTTCTTTCGAGCAGGGAGTAATTCATTTCACAGGTCGTGAACTTCTTACTCAAGTAGTAGATAGCGCGCTCTCTCTTCCCGGACTCGTCATGTTGCCCCAGCATACATCCCATCGACTCGTCCAAAATCGTCATATACAAGATGAGAGGCCTTCCGGGTACCAGCGGCATAAGCACAGGAGGGTTCATGAGACACTGTTTGATCCTTCCAAATGCCTCTTGACAATCCTCGTTCCAGCGGACGATTTGGTTTTTGCGTAAGAGTTTAAACAACGGCTCACAAATAGCAATGAGTTGTGATATGAATCTGGCAATATAATTAAAGCGTCCCAGGAAACCTCAAACTTTCCTCTCGGTACGGGGTTCCAGCATCTCAAGGATGGCCTTCACCTTTTTGGGGTCCACTTCTATACCTTTCTGGCTTACGATGAAACTAGCAATTTCCCTTATTTGTCCCCGAAAGTGCACTTGGCGGGGTTTAACCTCAATTGATACTTTCTAAGCCTTTCGAAAAACTTCTGCAGGTTGACAAGGTGTTCCTCCTTGGTCTTAGATTTGGCAATTATGTCGTCAACATAGACCTCGATTTCTTGGTGCATCATATTGTGGAACAAAGCTACCATAGCCCGTTGATAAGTTGCCCCGGCGTTCTTGAGTCCAAAGGACATCACCTTATAACAGAACATTCCCCACAGGGTGACGAAGGTAGTCTTTTCCATATCCTCCAGTGCCATTTTTATCTGATTGTAACCGGAGAAACCATCCATGAAGGAAAACAAAGCGAAACTGGTCGTATTATCCACGAGGATATCGATGTGCAGCAAAGGAAAATTGTCTTTGGGACTGGCTCAATTCAGGTCCCGATAATCCACACACATTCGCACCTTTCCGTCTTTCTTAGGGACTGGTACAATGTTGGCAACCCATTCTGGGTACCGAGCGACAGCCAAAAAACCAGCGTCAAATTGTTTCTTTACCTCTTCTTTTATTTTCAAGGATGTCTCGGGCTTCATCCTCCTCAGCTTTTGTTTTACCGGGGAACACTCGGGATTTAGAGGTAATCGGTGTTGTACAATGTCAGAACTCAAACCGAGAATATCTTGGTATGACCAAGCAAAGATGTCTTGGTAGTTTTTTAGCAGGGCTGTTAATTCTTCACGGATGGGTGTGGTCATACCCGTGCCTATCTTTACTTCTTTTTTCCCACCACCAGTTCCTAAGTCCACTAGTTCCGTCTCTTCTTGATGAGGCCCCATTTCTTGGTCCTCATGGGCGACTATCTTCTCCAACTCCAGGGAAAGTCCCACATCCTTATCCTCCTCATCCTCCGTCTGATTCATTTCTTGCTTGAAATCAATGGTCGGGTCCCAGGTATTAGTACCTTCGAGGGACTCTTCGTCGGATCTGGCATTTTAAACGTAAAGAAATAAACATGCAAATGGATGAGAATGGGTAGAGACGTAGGAACAGATGAAGAAAGATCTTTGTATTATAAATTCAAGAACAAAAGACATAAAGCCTTATCAAAAGGAAACTCTAAAGCCTAGGCCCAATTGTAGAGTTTAAAAGCCACAAAGGGTTACATTATGCTTGTTGCGTAAATGTCCGGGCGCTCCTCCACTTGCCAATTTCACAGTCGGAAACCAGAAGGGCATGGTCGTACCAAATCCAACCCACTCGGCGAATCATCTTCGCATATCGCAACGACTTGGCCTTCATGTCCTAGACCCGCGCTTATAAAGCTCCTACTGATGTGGCAGGGCGAGCCTCCTTCGACTTCTTGTCCCAATCGTGAGCCTTGACCTCCGCTCTTCCTTCCTGCAACGCTTTTCCTTATGTCCGCTTGTGTGGGTTTATAGCCTAACCCAAACTTCCCACGGTTTCCTCTGGCGCTTATCAGGCTGGTTCTGCCGCCGTTGTCTTTGCCTAAACCCATTCCGGGCTTGTAACCATTCCCCAACATCACTCGGGCCACCATTACTACCGTATCAGACAGGCCAGGTTGCCCAGAGAAGGAATCTACAGAGGAAATGCTTACCACCTCAAAAGATTGGAAGGTTGTTTCTAATGACTCCTCCGCGGCTTCCATATATGGCATAGAGGATGGGCAACTCACCAAGATGTCTTCCTCGCCCGATACGATAACCAAATGCCCCTCTACTATGAATTTCAATTTTTGGTGAAGTGTAGAGGGAACAACTCCCACCAAGTGGATCTACGGGCGCCCCAAAAGGCAGCTGTAAGCGGGGTTAATGTCCATTATTTGAAAGGTAACCTGACAGGTATGGGGGCCTATCTGTATAGGGAGGTCGATCTCTCCCCTAACCTCTCGGCGGGTGCCATCGAAGGCACGGACTACCATGGAACTTGGCTTTAGATGGGAAGCATTAAACGGTAATTTCTCCAACGTGCTTTTCAGCATTACATTTAAACTGGAACCGTTATCGATGAGCACCTTGGCTAAAACGTGGTCCATGCACTTGACTGACACATGCAAAGCCCTGTTATGCCCTCTCCCCTCTGCAGGGATTTCTTCTTCGGCGAAGGCGAGATAGTTGTTGGCAGTGATAATATTGACAAGTCCTCCAAGCCTCGTTCAAGACCTTTACTACCAAAGCCCGATGAGGCTTAGAGCTCATGAGTAGTTCCAAAAGAGAGACCCTGGCCGGGGTTTTGTTGAGCTGCTCAATGACCTTGAACTCACTCTGCTGAATAATGCGGAGAAACTCGCTTGCTTCCTTTAGCGACACTTCCTTCTTGCCACAGCCATCCCTTTTCTCCGGAAGACCTTTCACTGGAATATCCTCGTTCGGAGTGGGGGTCGTTTTGTCATTTCATTCTTCCACCACCTTTTCCTTCCCCTTAACGTTTACGGGTTGTGTCGGCAGGTCTGGGGGTGCAAACTCGCGACCACTGCGGGTCACACCGCTTAGCCCCGTGATATTGGTTACCTTGGCCGACAACGAGCTGATGTCGGTGGCCTCTTCTTTCCTTTCAATCGGGGGTGTATACCTCCACGGGATTGCGTGGCTGTTTCGGTATGGGAAAGGAACAGGTTTAGCTGCCGAGGGGTATCGGGGCTTTTGTGAAGCTGCGTCCTTGGTGAAATATATCACCAAAGGTTTAGGCCTTCCAAAACTTCTCTCATCCGCGGACTGCATACATATATGCTGCTCTTCCCTCCCCTCATCGCCGACTTCCAGTCGGCCTCGATCTATCATCTGTTGCAACAACTCTTCCACTGCTAAACATGTCTCCATGTTATGTAGCTCACCGAGATGCAACAAACAAGAATCCTTTTCATGCCCACCGTGGGGAATTACACCCCCATTTTGTAGGGCCTCATAGATAAACCTCCTAGGGGTTGCCACATCCTTTAAAGGCTTAGACCTGCGCAATGGCATTAACTATTCCCCCTCCATGATTGGCGAGCGGGTTTGTTCTCACATTAGGCTGATCCTCTTGAAATGTCAGTCATCCGGCGTTTATCAAATGTTGGACCTTGTATTTAAGGGCTAGGCATTTTTCGGTGGAGTGGCCCGGGGTTTTCCCATGGTACGTGCAAGTTACGTCAGGGTCATACCACTTTGGGAAAGGATGTTGGTAAATTTTCCCGAGAGTTATTACGACCATTTGGTTGGCGATAAGGGATGGCAAGAGGTCTTTGTACGTCATAGGGATCGGAGTGAATTCTGGAATTGGCTTCGGGGAAAGTTTCTCATCACGTTGGAACCGGCACCAAAGTGGGCATTGCCGGCCGAGCGAGTCGTGGTTGGAGCCGGAGCTTGGAGGCCTCCCTCTGGATGGGAGCGGGCGCTCTGGGTTGTGCGGGTGCTGAATTGGAGGAGTTCCCGGCGCGAGCTGAGAAGCTCGGATGATGTTGCGCGTACTGATGTGTACCATGAGAGGTCTGCGGGGGCTTGACCCATGCGGGCGCCGAAGTGACGGCATGGGTATCTCCTTCCTTCCTTTTTGCCCCAGTTGCTCCGATTCTCCTAAGCATTGGCACTTGTGGAGGAGACGTAATCGAACTTCCCTCTTTTCAAACCTACTTCGATTCTTTCCCCGACAAATACCAAGTCCGCGAAGCTAGAAGGCATGTAGCCTACCAACTTCTCATAGTAAAACACTGGCAAGGTGTCTACCATCATGGTAATCATCTCCCTTTCGACCATAGGAGGGGCCACTTGTGCTGCCAGGTCTCTCCACCGCTGTGTGTATTCTTTAAAGGTCTCACCTTCCTTCTTAAACATATTCTATAGCTGAGTGCGATCAGGAGCCATGTCGGAATTATACTGATATTGCCTTAGGAAAGCAGTAATCAGGTCCTTCCAAGTACGGATGCGGGAAGCTTCCAGATTAGTGTAACAAATAACCGCAGCTCTAGCCAAGCTATCTTGGAAAAAGTGCATTAACAACTTTTCATCCCTAGAGTGCGCCCACATCTTGCGACAATACATCTTGAGATGGTTCTTAGGACAAGTCGTCCCTTTATACTTGTCGAAATCAGGCACTTTGAATTTTGGGGGGATGACGACATTCGGTACCAAGCAAAGATCCGTCATGTCCGCGAACGGATAGTCACCAAAGCCTTCAACAGCTCTCAATCTTTCCTCAAGGAGATCGAGTTTCCTTCTTTCTTCGGCCGCCGGGGGTGGTCCTTCTATGGACAAGAATATTGACTGCGCTATGAGGTTGGGCTGAGGCAATGTGTTGGGCACCGGCCCCTCAACGGGGATCGGGGGGTAGAAATCGACATCCCCTTGGGCATACTCTCGATGATCTTCATAGACCTCATCGGGCTGTCGAGGAGGCTCCCCTTCAAGGATGGGGGAAGAGACATGACCCGCATCATCATGCATGACTGGCAGCGTGTAATTAGGTGGTAATCCATAAGGGTATGCCACCCAGTTGTATCCCAAATGGGGGTTGCTGTTGTGCCCCAATGTGTTCCTTTCTCGTCCTACCGCGTTTGGGGGAGGATGGTGCGCGGTAGCTAGGAGAGTTGGGTCTGCTTCGGCAACCGAACTAACAGCGGCAGGGGTGGCCACGTTTTTCTCCATGAGTTGTCTCATTCCTAACATGGCCTTCATCATGGAAGCCATTTATTCTTTCAAAGCTGACATGTCGGCTTTCATCTGTTCCTGTGTCTCCTTTTGATCACCCATCGTTCTAGATTTGGATCTAGTGCGATAGGGATGCCTTGGGGAACGTTTAGTTATGGTGTTTTTCCTCAAAAAACAAAACGTGAGGAGTAGGTAAAAAAATGAATGCATACTAGAGATAAAATGTGGGAGTGATTTGATTCGCACTGACTTCGGAGTAAAAATATGGGATAAACTCATTTTATTTAGAAAATTATAACTAGTCAAGATCTGAGCGACAATACAAGCTTCCTAGCGGTTTCTAATTATATGGGCCATTAGATCTATCATATGCAGACAATAGCCGAGAAGTCTATGGATCTCCTCGGCTAGCAATCGGGGAAGTTCTTGACTCCCGTTCAAGGTAAGAGCAAATCGGTCCATCCACATTGTTGCCTCTTGATGTAACGAGTCGATCACCCTTCCTCTAGCCTCCTTTTCCGCGTACACTTGGGCATACTCGTCCGCCACTCTATGCTCGTGGGCCGTGGCTAGATTTAGTTCTTCTTGGTACTTGCTGATGATAGCTAACATGTTGGTCTCTGTCTCGCATAACCGCTGAGACAGATTTCTTTTGGACCTTGAGCAAACCTTCAAGTCATCTTTCAAGATCAGACTGTCTACTCGTGATTGGTCCCTTTCCTCTCTCCAGAGCATAAGCTCGTTGTTGCTGCCCCACAGAGCCCCTCGGAACTTGTTTCGGCCGTGCTATTCCCCACGAGCCCTCTTGGTCTCTTGTTCCAAGGCCTTAGTGGTAGCTATATTTATATCTCTCAGTTCGGCATTCTCCTTTCGGATTTTAAGAGCTACTGATTTGAACCTTTCTTTGATTGTTCGTGTTTGCTCAAGTTCTGTCCTAAGGGCCCGCACCTCTTCGTCTTCCTCCAGTGCTTCAACTTCCTCCCTTTTAGCGGTTCTCAAACTCGGGAGCCAATCCAAACCATGCACGTGGGCTTTCAACCACTTACGGTAGCCATCGATGGGCCTATTGTTACTGCCCCTGAGTTCTTTGTCCTTCTTTCGCACCACCTCCCATGCCTTGCGGACCTTCTAAAGCGTCTCCACGTTGGTCTTATTGAAACCTCGTGAAATGACAAGCGTGATCTCTTCCTTTAGTGGTGCCCCTCTCATAGGGTAGCCAAGTTTCCTTATAGCAAGAACGAGATTGTAACTTATGCAACCCCTTGTCCCCATCAAGGGAACATTCGGAAATCCTCCGCACGAAATAAGAACTCTGGTTCTTCCTTCTTTCCATAAAGGGAACCAGTTGACAGACGCTCCTTCTTTGTTTGCTAAGAGTTGGTCCCAATTTGCCCCTCCTTTCTCTGTGCATGAACGGTGACCTTCTAGCAGGCAAGCATGTCTCACCTCTTGGCGAAAAAGGTGCGAAACCAACCATACATAAAGAGTTGGAGTACAGCAAACAATCCTTGTACTGCTCTTCTCACATCTTCGATCGAAGGTGTCATATAGGTCGGCTAACATAGCGACAACCGGGCTTTCCTTGTGGTTATGATAGGCGAGAAAAGCGTTGATTGCTGCTAGGTCCACCAACCCATCCACATTTGGAAAGAGGACTCCTCCGAAGATCAACAGCGTAAAAATGTCTATGAACGGGGCCCATTCGCCTCTACCTGCCAAGATTCTTGCTTTTACCTCCAAGCATTTTCTCGGTATTCCAACCACCCCATTTTCGACTTGCTTTCTGTGGTCTAATTCTTGCGCCGAGATTTGGACTATCTTAGAAATTCTAGCTAATGAGGGATAAAACCCTGAGAAGAGGTATGGTCTCCTTCCCCCTAGAGGACATCCTAGGATCTCTTCAAATTCTTCTACCATGGGTGATAGCTGGAAGTCCCCAAAGGTGAAGCACCTCAATGGCTGATCATAATACTGGGCGAGGGAGGCAATGGCCTCTGTGGAGACTTCTACCATGGCTAGGTCCCAGATTTTACCGTAAGCTTTGCGAAAAGCTTGCCGCTGGAGCTGACCCATCAACTGCCCTAACTCTTTTAGACTGGTGATCCCTAGGCTCTTGACCTTGACTTGATAGAACCTCTTTTTAAGCGAAGGCATTTGACTTGATCCCATGTTTTACTAAAGTGAAAAAAATCGGTGCGAATCAAAATTCTGACATCTATCATGGGTGGAATGGATGAATGCATGAAGAACTGTACATGATACAGATGCAATTTATGAATACGGGAGCCCGGGAAATTGTCTCTTTCATAGATACAACGTCTTGGGGTAGCACAGTGCCCGACGCATGTATTTAAGAAGGTGACACGGACCCTCTGTTGGTTTGCCAAAGAGAGGGGATCAAGACAAAACCCGTGCATGATGCATATGCGAAAGGCACAACACGACAATATTCACAACCAAATATAAGCAAAGGGGTACATGTCACTTTGACTATATGCATGGCAGTGTGAAAAATGGCACGCAGCGTGTTTGCTTCGTGCCCTTATTTTAGGGACCTACATGGGAGGGAGCTAAAAAGGCTTTTAGTGATAATTCCCAAGGTGGTCATATCTCTCTTGATGGTCTCTAGAGGTATCATTCCCTTCGAAGAACATATTGCAGCAGTAGGGACTACTAGCAACAATATGTTATCAAAGAGAAAAACTCTAGATGAGGGTTCACTATAATCAAGCAAGTCGGAGACCTAGCATGATCACAGATTCACCTCCACTCCTTATGTTCCCACGACCCGGGTATAGGGCCCTTTTTCAACTCACCGTGTGTGCAAATAGTGTTGGTGTTTGTGTGCATCAAATGAATAAATATTTACCTCATGCATACATTTTAAAACACACTAAAAGCATCAAAGAGTTATATACACAAGAACATAAGAAAAATAAAGGGAAACCAACAAAGGAGAAAATCATGGTAAAACATTCCACAAGATTAAATGGCCTAACTCTCTAAAAACGTCCCCAGTGGAGTCGCCAACTGTCGCAAACTACCCTTTGACGGGAGGGCGACGCGTGACTCGCAGGATGCGTCTTCCAAGAAAGGAATACGCGCGGAGTCGCCACCAACATTTATTTGAGGAAAACGTCGAAAAAACCGGAAAAGACATAGTCTACGAACTTTAAGTGAAAGGTTCAGGAGTTGTATTTACGCACGAGGAAGGTATTAGCACCCCACACGTCTGTCACAAGAGACGGCAGCCTTTAATCAAATGTGCAAATATGACTTCAATCTATGTTATTTTCCCTTTTTACGTTCTTATGTCTTTTTACGCCTTTTTATATTTTTATCTTTTTGTGGTCGACGAGGGTGTTTCCCTTGCTCCTACGTATTCCTCAATTGTGATAAGGAAATCAGACCTACGTAGTTCTTTGAGAATAAAGTGTTTGGTTAAGTCGTTTTTATCCTTTTTTGCAAAATATGTTTTTATTGAATGAAAGGTCATTTAAGGCGTTGGACCATTAAATGATCTTTCGATTCTTTTTAAAGAGAGTGAATATTAAGGCATTGGACCATTAATGATCTCTTTATTTTTGAAAGAGGTAATAAAGTTACATGTTGATTTTAGGCCTTTAGAAATCTACATTTAACCAATAAAAGCGGAAAAGTTCATTTCAAGGCGTTGGACCTTTAAAAATGGCTTTTTTAGGCGATGACAAAAAGTTTGGTTTATGAATTGATTTTAGCCTTAGTTTCACTTTAGTCATTAGTCGATTCGATTAAGAAAGGAAAATCCCAAAGAAAAACGTCCGATTGATTTTTTTAATTTATTTTACTAAAAGATATTTTTTATTATTATATTATTATTTTGCCTCTTTTTTGGTGTTAAACGTGGTTACGGCATGACCGAACGGTCGGAATTCATTTTAACAAAAATTAAAGGATGTTATAATACGAATGATCAGTGGAAATTTATTTTATTTTTGATTAGGCGAGAAAATGACTTAAATAAATGACTAAAGCACGTCAAAAGGGAGTACGGAAAGTAAATGAAATGAAAATAAAAGCACTCGAAACAAATGAGAACTACTAAGGGTACATAGAATGAATTGAAAAGTTCGATTTCGAGAACTTATCGGTTGAAGACCGAAGAACGACGAAAAACGAACAAAAAACGACGAAGAACGGTTGAAAATCTTCGTGAAATCACCCACGGAAACGTCACGAAAGCATTACAGAAGCGCCTCGGCTTGGATTTTCTTCACGGAAACAATTTTTCTCACTAATTTTAAGTGAATCTCAGATACCAAAAGGGTTGAACCTTTTTGTTCTTCCCTCCTCCCCCTATTTATAGGAAAATGAGGGAGGACCTTGCCACCCAGCTCGCCTAGGTGAGCTAGGTTGCTTCCTCCAAAAGGCACCGCCTTCTGGAGAACTTCCTGGAAGGCCCAAGTGGGCCTGGTTGCTATTTGCACCCCTATTTACTAAATACACCCCCTTGCCTTTTTTTGCTGATTCTTTTTCCGTAACGTTACGAAAACTTACGAATTACGTAACGATACTTGTTTTCTTTCCATAATGTTACAAAACCTTACGCATCATGTAATCATCCCCTTTTTTGGCTTCCGGGATGTTACGGAACTTTACGGATCACGTAATCATCCCCTTTTTTGGCTTCCGAGATGTTACGGAACTTTACGGATTGTGCAACAATGCTTTCTTTTGACTTCCGACATGTCATGGAGCTTCACGAATCGCCTAACGATGGGTTCCAAGTACCTCGAAGTGGTCAAACGAGGGTCGCATCCCAACAACGGATGGTCCCCGGACGAAATTAGGGTATGGCACATGCCTTAAGCTTTAGTGACTATGTGCAACAAGAGATTTTAAATTAAGTGTCATCATTGATATGTTCTATAGTTGATTTTTCATAAATTTCTAATTTTCTTAACATATGATTCATGGATATGATTTAGGCATTCTTTCTTTCTTTACATTTTAAGACACCGGCCAAAAAGCTATCCCGATGTGTATTGTTTTATCATTTGCACGCCCTTTGAGCCAAACACTTCATATTTTGTTGGAACACTAACCTAGGATAAATGTTTCCTACCTTACCTTAGGTTAGAAGAGCAAAGGTGTTTTGTTAAAGATTTCTATCATTTGGTGGCAAATGTGATGTAAATACTTTGTTTTTAAATGTGGGTATTAAGGAAAATTAAATATTTAACAGAAAAGAAAAAAATATAGAAAAACAAAAACAAAAACAAGTTCTTTGTGGATAAATAAATATCTAAACCATGTACATTTTATCCTAAACTATACAAAGTTGTTGTAAATATTTGAATAGAAATTAGTGATAACTTGGTTGAAAAGAAAAGGGATAGGAAGTGATCATTCATTTGACTTACTAGCTGATTTTTATGTCTGCTCTCCTACTCTCAAGGTATGTTTGAATATCCAAAAAAACCAAGATTTCCTTCAAGCCCGGGCCCAACCCTAAAAGCCCTAATGATTCATGATGATTATGCAATTTATCTTTGATTTAATGGGAAATGACTTGCAAAATTGATCTATGATATATCAGTAATTAGAATTGAGATGAAACACTTGTCTTTGTAAGAATTATATACCTTTGAGAGGTTTCCTTTGTTTTAGTGAATCAGGTATTTTCTCTGATGTTCTTTAGAAACAAAATGCAAATTGATCTTAATCTCATATGGTACTGTGAATTTCATCTTTCACTACAAAAAACACGATTTGTCGTTCAATTCGATCACTAAAACTATTGACCGAAATAGCGACCGAAACCTATGTGTTGCAAAAACACTAGTCATTAAGCCATTAGCGACCGAATAATAATTCAGTCGCTATTTAGCCACTGAAATATTCAGTCGCAAGTACATAAAATTCAGTCATGCGTATTTAGTTGCTAGTTTGCATGGGACCAAATCAGCGGCCGAAGCATTCGATGGCTAACTCGGTCGCTAATAAGTAACTAACTTTAAATGTTAAAAATTAAAATAATATTCGACCGCTAAGTTGGTTGCTATTAAATAATAAAATTTTAATTAAAATTAAAAATAAATGCATTCGGTTGCTAATTCAGTGACTAATTTTATAATATAAAATGAACTAAAAATTAATTTGTCCTATTCGGTAGCTAATTTATAATTAATTTTTAAATATAAAATATATTTAAAATGCATCTCGATCGCTAATCTGGTCCCTATTTAATGTTTAATTTTTTAATATAAAATAAATTTAAAATACAATTCGATCGCTAATCTACGATGATTTTTTTGGCAACTGTCTTAGAATGCGTGTTTTTTTTTTTTTTACATTAACAATAGTACCCTTCATATAATATGCAAATTTTTTTTTTGGGTTTATTCCCACTACGTTGACCTAAACACACCCAAAAAATAGATAAATAGGTCAAAGTTCAAATGGAATTACATTAGTGGAATAAATAACTTAGTGGCATACAAGTTAGTTTTATTTTTCAATACATAATACCAGACGGTAATGAAAAAAATGATATTTTGGAATTCAAATTTTGCTTCTAAAATGTTAACTGACTAGTGCTACTTGAGGGGGCATCTGAACAACAACAACATCTGGCAACATTTTTTTGGATTGAGTCTCACTGGAGAAAACTCAAGCATCAGAGGTAAGTTTCATCACTCAAAATGAGAGAAAGTTAATAATGTTTAAGGTGTCGACATGATCAATCCATTTAACACGGTAACACTTTTAAGTCTTGGCCATACAATTCAACTTCAATGTCAATGACAAAGTGAAGTTGATCAAATAGATTGAGGTGCACAACAACCTAAAAAGCTTTAGTGGAAACAAAAAGTCACCTGGCGAGTGCAAGTATGAAACAAAGAAAAAGGAAAAAAAATGAACATTTGGAGTGATAAGGAGGTCATGAGCTGAGTTTGTTATGATAATGGGAGGATTCAAACTCATTTTATACAGTAAAGATATAATATAAATTTTATCTTTAATGTATATTTTTATATAAATAATAATTTTATAAAATGACAGTATTTTATTATCTTTTAAAATATTTATATATGAGATTAATAATAGTATTTTCTATTTTTTATAATATTTATATAACTGATTTATGGACAATACTTTTTTATCTATATTACAATAAATAACATGAATATCTTAATATAGATAAAAAAATTTATCACTAAATCACAAGTATTATTTTAAAAGAAAAATATAATATATAAATAAAAAACATATAAATATGCGTATTCTAATTTATGAGAAAATAGAATTTAATCTTATATATTATATTTTAAAAGATAATATATAATATTATAAAAATATAATAAATTAAAAAAATGAATTTTGAACTATTTTCACATAAAACTTATATTAATACTATATTTTGTACCAAATATTCAAATAAGTACTTGAATGTAGTGGTAAAGGAGTGTGTTCCTCACTTCAAACACCATTGTTCTAATCCTTCCTTAAGCCTTAAATTAAAGTCAATTATAAGAGGATGACCGATTTGGTACAACAGCGGAATGGATTTGGCAATTAAGCCTTAAATTAAAGTCAATTTTGGCTTTTAGTGAATGCATAAGTTACACATTACATCTTATCATCATATTGAACCTAAATGAATCATTAGTGTTACACTTATGCCTTATATTTTAAAATAATTAATTTTACAAAATTTGATTATCACATATTTTCATAATATAAAGGGTATTTATTTATTATCATTTTTAAATAATTACATAAAATAAACCATTATTTTACACAAAACACAAATTAAAAGACTAATGATAAGCATGACTTATTTATCATAATCAAATAATTTAAACATAGGTTTGTTAAATTTATTAAAAATTATCATAGTATAATTAAAAATATTATATATTTATCATGATTTATAAAAAATATTGTAAATATTGGTTTTTTAATTTAAAAATATAACTAATATATTAATTTCAATACTTTTCAAGTATAAAATGTAGTCAACTCACCACTAGGAAATTCACTTTCAACATCGGTTATTTAGAACATTCCACATCGGTTCTAAAACCGATGTTGAAAGTGACGATGTTGAATGTATGAATGTTAACATCAGTTTTGGAAAACCGATGTTAACATACATATGACAACATCGGTTCTCCATATACCCGATGTTAAACACAATGAACAGCAAAAAAAGTGTAGGCATGATGAACGTTGACATCGATTTTCCAGTAAAACCGATGTTAATATGTTAGTTTAACATCGGTTTTCTAGAATAACCGATGTTAATGTATGCCCTTAACATCCGTTTTTCTAGAAAATCGATGTCAACGTTGATGATGCTTACACTTATTTGGTGTAGTTCTTTGTGTATAACATCGGTTAATTATAAATAACCGATGTTACTATTCAAATATTCACATCGGTTATTTATAATTAACCGATGTTAATGTACAATAGTTGACATCGGTTATCCACAGATAACCGATGTTAAAATACAAACGCTGACATCGGTTATACACAAAAAACCGATGTTAATATACAAACGTTAACATCGGTTTTCTATTATAACCGATGTTGGTTATGATATTAACATCGGTTTTTGTTAATAATCGATGTTGTTTTCAAATATATTTTTTATATATACTTTCTGTTTTTACAGTAAACCCAAAATTGTACCTGTCAAATGCAATTTCAGGAGGCCCAATTCATAGCAAATAAACATTTTATTCTGCTTTCAAGCAGTTTTAATGATAATAAACATCAAATAATTGATTTATATATTATAAAGAACAATCAACAAATGAATTCAATGTTCGTGTTACATAGAAAATGTAAAAAATGTTAAAAAATGTCCCTAAATCCTAGGCCTGATCTCTAACTCGGAGATAAAACTGTGCCTACTGAATCCGCAATGCTTTTAATCTCTCGGGCTCCAATGGTCTAGGGTCGTTAAAATACTACATGATTAAATAAATCATATTAAGTTAATAATGTAATACAAATTATAAATAAATCGATTTTCTTTGAAATAAACTTACCGCTTCCCAATTATTTCTAAAACTTCCTAAAATGATGGTGGACATCCAGTGCATGACATAGTAGCCGCACTCAGTAGTTCCTTTCTGTCTATTACACTACATACATAATGAAATTTGGATATTAATTAAAAAACTAGTGTACAGATACAAAGAAATATATATAAGTGGAAGTTTTATGTAAATGACGTACCTTGACGACAATCCACCTAGCAGGAGCCTTTGATTTAGGCTGTGGAGCATCATCAAGACCCTTGATAGCACTGTTCCATATGAGTAACAATTAAAAACTGGTGTTGTACGTTGAGGTATTACAATGCAAATGTATTGAAAAGAACACTAACCTATTAATGATCCCCTTAAGGTAGTTGTCTAGCCTGTTATGCAATGAACAAAACCAGACAACTAAGTGTTCATTGGGCAGGATGACTACCATCTGCCAATGTCCGCTGCAGTGGAACCTAAAATGGGTTAGCACATTAGTAAACATTAATTAAATTTTGTTATTTTGTGACTTACCCATTTAGGTAGGCTCCAAGATACACATCGCGTTGTGAACTCTGCATCCAACTCTTTATGTAACTTTCAGATTCAAACTGCGATTGCCCAGACCTCTGAATGGACTGAGGCTCGAGGAATCCATAGATATCAGAATTCCCCGCTCGCGTACATGTTTCAGTGAGATGCCTGTTTATGTTAAGTCAAAGTTAAATATTTATGAATTGAAAGCCATAACTTAGGTAAATAAAAGCCTTTTATATAAAGACTTATAGAATCCACAACTGTAACACTGATATGCTGAGACATTGACCACCGTGTGCGATTTCGGAGAGGTCTTCGTGCTTTATGTACAGGGGGAAATCTGGATTAACGACCCTGAACACGGTGGCATCCCATCTAACCTGATAAGGCCTCAAGAAAAGCTCTGGGATGGTCAATGTCATCAGATAAAGCGGATCATCGACCTCCAGATCGGGCTTCAAAGGTGGTTTTGGCGGAGACACAGCTACCTGTTCATGAAACAAAGTTAAATAGCCTAATTTGAAAAGAAGAAACATATAGTAAGGACAATAAGTACCTGCTGTGATAAAGACTTGACCAGATGTGTCGGCCAAGCAAGGAAGGTGTGAAGTGCCTGCCCCACTAAGGAAACCTTATCAGTGGGTACAGGAACTGGAGCATCTGCATCTCTAACCTCCTCCACACTCACCTTTACTTGGCCAAGCAACAAAGGAGTGTTATGAACAACAGTGGATCTCTCATAAACTCTCCCCATGGCAACCAGGCGGGCAGGATCTGCTTCTATGTACAAGCCGCACCTGTCAGAGTCACCGGTCTCAGGATCGTTTCCTGAGGGATCAACACAACTCCCCTTTGTGCTCACTCGAGGACCGGAGGGACCAGGACCAACCAGAGGCTCAGGAGGCACTACAAGTCCCTGAGATTGCATCTGCGATTGAAGGTGGCTGAAGGATGCCATGACCTGCCTCGTCACTTTCTCTGTGATGGACTCCTCTAGCTGGTCCCTGATCTGCTGAGTCAGCTGGTGTAATTCGTCAGGAGGCAGGGAGGAAGCGCTGCGGGACGTCCGTGGAGCCGATCCAAAGTATTGCTTGATGATGACACCGGCTCCAATACCATGGACACGCCCAGGGTGCTCTGGACGTCCAATAGCAGCGGCCAGAACATCCTGACGTCCATGGGGGACGAACGATCCCTGTGTGACCTGCTCCTCAAACGAATCCTGCACAGAAAACACACAGTGGTACATGGCATTCTCAAAATATTCAAACATAATTGTAATGGTTAGTTGAACATGACTTACAATCTTCTCAGCGATTTCCTTTGCGGCCTTAGTCGTCATCTCCTCTGTCTTCTTCGTGCGGGCCATCTTCCACTTCACGTGGCGTTTGACCGGGGATGGAGGGTGGATGACGCCATCAACGCTTCATGACTGTGCAGCTTCCTGCATCTTCTTCTTGGTCTTCTCAGCCAAGAGCTTCTGCTCCAAATAATCATAACCCCCACGAGACAAAACGTGGGGGGCAGTATTCTGCTTCTGGATGGCCTGTGCCTTCATGCGCACATCCTAAAAAAATTAAACAATAATATTTGAAATGGGTAGAACGAAGTATAACAACATCATGTTTAATATGAAAAAAAACTTAAATGGCAAAGGAACATACCTCCCAAGAAGGGTCTCTGCGAGTCTGGCAAAACTGGGCCCACTTTTCCTTGCTGATGTCGTATTTGTCACAGACAGTGTCCTCGACACCATCCTGATCAGCTGCAAGGGCCCATTTCCTCGTGAGGTCTAATTTAAACTGCCTCCATCTCTCCCCCACGGTCTGTAGTAACTTCCTTTTCGTCCTACTGTCAGAAGCCTCTGGGATATCAAATTCCGCCTGACAACATGAAACAAAGTTTATTTGTTACAATAATAAAATTTTTTGGCTATTAATTACACACAATCAAATAAGAAAAGAGAAATACCTGAATATCCTCCCAAATCAGGTCCTTCTGAGCAGTAGGGACCTCCTTCCAGTTCTCGTAGGTGATGTCCACCTTATCACGTGCCACAATCCCCAAATATGTTCTTAATTTCTTCTTGTGGGGACCGTCGGCCTTCCCTGTAGCAGGATCAACATGCACCACTGGTCTCTCAACACCAGGTGGTCTAGTGGACAACGATCGTAGGCGTGAGGCTTTGCGTGTCCGCTTCATGGCAGACATCGAAGCCGATACATCCGAAGTAGGAGGAGGAGGAGGAGGAGAAGGAGGAGAAGGAGGAGGAGGAGGAGGAGGAGGAGGAGTAGTGGAGGCAGGTGGAGAACCCATGATCTTTTATACAATAACATACAAAATTGGATTAATGAAAAAAGGATTAGTGATAAGTTTTTTTTGGAAGGCAAAAGTATAAGATTATTAAACAAAACCCCACCACATAAGGAGACAAGACAAATTAACCAAAGGACTCTGAAAGATAGGTAGTTGTGCTTTTTAATTGTGATTTCATCCATGTTTTCTTTGATATTGATTTTCTTAGGACTTCATCCATGTTTTGACAGCATTTGATTTTCTTTTTTGCAGAAAAGAAAGAGGGGAACGAGCAACAATTTGAAGGTTGTACATTCAGGAACTAAAGAATTCAAAATAGCTAGTAATAAAAGGGATTTGTTTTTGGGATTTTCTGAGCACCAAGAGCGGCTACGCAAGAAGCTTGCACTTGAGGAGGGAAGGATATTTGCAGCTAATGAACAACTTTCTTAACTATTTTTCCTTCAGATTTTACTGTTTTTATTCTTATATGTAAATATAAATAATATAAGGTTATGCCATAGGGACATGGTCATTTTTACCCCTAACAATCTTAGAAGTAAATATAGACCATGTTTTTACGCCATACCCTTATACCATTTATATTTACATATTAGCAAAAAGAAATAGTAAAATCTTAAGGACAAATAGTTAAGAAACTTGTTCATTAGCTGCAAATATCCTTCCCTCCTCAAGTGCAAACTTCTTGCGTAGCCACTCTTGGTGCTCAGAAAATCTCAAAAACAAATCCCTCTTATTACTAGCTATATTGAATTCTTTAGTCCCTCAATATACAACCTTCAAATTGTTTCTCGTTCCCCTCTTTGAGAATGAGGAGGATCTTCATAGGACTTCATCCAGCTAATGTTTGTCGACAGTTTCATCATCCACCACCCTTTTCTTCTGTGCCTTCTCACGTTCATTGTTGTTAAACCCATATTTATTCCTTCTTCCCTTCATGTCTTGTTTGATCATAACTTTAGCTGAATCTCCCATCTTCAGCATAGTTGAATCTCCTGTCTTCTTGTCCAATGTCACATTTTGATGGCCTGTATCTCTTTTGTTCGTATGTTCTACTGCTTCAGCTTCACAATGCATAGAGCAATCAGAATTTTCCATTCATCACCAAAGGCTTCTGCATCAGCGTTGACACTCTCCACCCTCTTTGGTTTATGCTTCTGTGTTTTCTTCCATGCTTCCTCCTTATAATTCTCAGATTTATTGGAGGTCCCACTAGAAGGATCAGCACCAATCTGTGCCTGTTCCTCCTCTACCAGCTCAATATCTTTCGTTTCACCTTTGCTTTTGAAAACTACACTGTAATTTACAAAACAAAAGTTGAAAGGAAAGATATTGACCTGATAGACGAGGAAGAAGCACAGATTGGTGGTGATCGTTCTAGTGCAACCTCGAATAAAGCTGAGATTTATAACGAGGAGGCACGGAAGAAAACACAGAAGCATAAACCAAAGAGGGTGGAGAGTGTCAATGCTGATGCAGAAGCCTTTGGTGATCACTCAAAAATTCTGATTGCTTTATGCATTCTAAAGCTGAAGCACTAGAACATACAAAGAAAAGAGATACAGGCCATCAAAGTGTGGCATTGGACAATGAGACAGGAGTTTCAACTATGCTGAAGATGGGAGATTCAGCTAAAGTTGTGATAAAACAAGACATGAAGGGAAGAGAGCATAAATATGGGTTTAACAACAATGAACGTGAGAAGCTAGAGAAGAAAAGGGTGGTGGATGATGAAACTGGCGACAAACATGAGCTGGATGAAGTCCTAAGGAGGCAAATTGAAACAAAAAACTGATGCCTCAATCAGAGAAAAATGTAGTTTTCACTTACTAGGTTTGGTGACCTCTGTCTCTGCAGAAAATTACATTAGCCGATGTTAATCAATTCTCCTTCATCATGATCATTTCGATTTGCATGAACGTCGTCAGCTTCTTCTTCTCCGACAATGTTACCAGTGATTTGAGCGGTCAAAGGACTAACATAGGTGTCCATGTATGAATCATCATCTTCTACATTAACACCGACTGTTTTGCCCTGCAGAACCACACACCGCCTTTCATCACAAGGGTCTTGCACATAAAATACTTGTCTAGCTTGTTCTGCCATGATGAAAGGGTCATTGTGGTAACCAAGTTTCTTTAGGTCTATCAATGTAAATCCTATATCATCAGTGCGCACATCGGTGTTGCTGTCAACCCATTTACATTTGAAAACACATACCGTAAATTTCACATAGTTAAGCTCCCAAATTTCATCAATGAACCCAAAGTAAGGGATGGAAGCTACACAGGGATTGGCATCATTGAAACTTGCAAAGTGTTGAGATTCAACCCTTAGGGTGACCCCGCTGTTCTGCATTGTACTTTTGTCATCTTGTGCTTTTGTGTAAAATGAATACCTGTTTATGCCGTATCCTTGCCAGGTTATAACATTTCTTTTAGGCCCATCTGCTAGTTTTCTTAATGTTTCTGAAGCATTCTCATCTGCAAAGATTGTATCTTTAAACAAATCACAGAAAGTTTTGTTATGCTTTTTCAACGCCCAATTCTTTGACATTCTCGGATTATTCTGTTTGACTAAAGCTTCATGCTTATCTATGTATGGCAAAACTTCATTACTGTTGTTCAAGACATACAAGTGAGCTTGTAACAAATCTTCTACACTTGGAGTGATCACCTGCAGTCCTCTTGAACCCTTACCACCCACTCTGTCATCATGCTGACACTCAGGAAGCCCAACAGCTTTAGCCTTCTCTAAGTATTCTAAACAAAATTCAATGGCTTCTTCTGCAATGTACCTCTCAACAATAGATGCTTCCGAATGATATAGATTTTTTGTATACCCTTTTAAGATCTTCATGTATCGCTCAACCGGGTACATCCACCGTAGATAAACAGGACCACAACATTTGATTTCTCTGACCAGATGCACAATCAAGTGAATCATGATGTCAAAGAAAGCAGGGGGAAAATACATCTCCAACTGGCACAGTATAATTGCGGCCTCATTTTCCAACTCATCAAACATTACTGGATCAATCACTTTGCTACATATAGCATGGAAGAAAAAGCACAGGCGAGTTATCGTGAACCTGACTTTGTTTGGCAAGATGTCTCGTATAGCCACGTCTAACAATTGTTGCATGAGCACGTGACAATCGTGAGACTTTAACCCTACAAGCTTAAGCTCCTTCAACTGCATAAGGCTCTTAATATTTGAAGTGTATCCTTGTGGAACCTTCACCCGACGAAGACACTGACAAAAACTTATCTTCTCCTTCTTGGACAAAGTATGGCAGGCTGGGGGCAAGTAAATTTTCTTCCCATCAGACCTTGGATGCAACTGTGATCTTATACCCATATCAGCTAGATCTTGACGGGTATTCAAGCCATCCTTCATCTTGCCTTCAATGTTAAGGAGCGTCCCAATCACACTGTCACAAACATTTTTCTCCACATGCATAACATCAATACAATGTCTAACGTCAAGATCACACCAGTACGGAAGATCAAAGAAAATGGACCTCTTCTTCCATATGCAACTTTGACTTTTATCCTTCTTTTGGGTCTTCCCAAATACAGTGTTCAGGTGTTGAACCCGCTGATATACCTGCTCACCAGTGAACGGTATCGGCGCAATATCATACTCTTGACTTCCATTAAAAGCTTTTCTCAGTTGTCTGTAAGGATGATTGGGTGTTAGAAAGCGGTGATGCCTACTGTAGACTGTTTTTCTCCCATGTTTCAGTTGTATGTAACTTGTATTTTCTTCATAGATGGGGCATGCATGATGACCCTTAACACTGTAACCGCTGAGATTCCCATATGCTGGGAAGTCATTAATGGTACAAAAAAGCATTGCACGCATTTCAAACGTCTCCTTGCGAAACGCATCAAACACTACAACCCCCTCGTCCCACAACTTTCTCAGATCTTCAACCAACGGACTTAGATAAACATCAATGTCATTTCCTGGCTGTCTTGGGCCCGATATCATCATAGACAACATCATGTATTTTCGCTTCATGCACAACCAAGGAGGCAAATTGTAAATTACTAGCAGAACTGGCCATGAACTGTGTTGAGTGCTTAAGGTGCCATATGGATTCATTCCATCACTGGCTAGTCCAAGTCTAAGATTTCTTGGCTCATTCCCGAAATCCGGATACAAACCATCAATCTTCTTCCACTGGGAGCAATCAGCCGGATGACGGACCATTCCATCAGAAATCTTTCCATTTGCATGCCATGTAAGGTCTTTTGCGTCGTCCTCGTTAGCAAACAGACGCTTAAACCTTGGAATGATTGGAAGATACCACAAAACCTTCGCTGGGGGGCCCTTGTTGGAGTTTTCATCATAATTGCTTTCCTCTTCATCCTTCACTTTGTACCGTGAAGTCCCACAGATAGGGCATTTGGACATTTATTGGAATTCATGCCTGTAGAGCATGCAATCATTGGGGCAAGCATGAATCTTCTGATACTCCATACCCATCGGACACAATATCTTTTTCGCCTTATAGTAACTTTAAGGCAATGTGTTGTCCTCTGGAAGCAGATTGTGCACTACCTGAAGCAGTGAGGTGAAACTTTTGTCACTCCACCCATACCTGGCCTTCACATTAACCAGACTTAACACAGCAGACAACAGGGTTAAGGAATTCTTGCAGCCTGCATACAAAGGCTTCTTAGAATCACTCTACAATCCTTCATACACAGGGGCGTGTGCTTGCTGGAAAGACTCCTGTCCAAGGTCACGAATTATGTCCTCTAACCGATCTCCCATTTCTACATCAAACGGTTCAGATTGGGACCCACTCTGCATGTCTGTCACTTCACCATGCCATATCCACGTTGTGTAATTCTTCTTAATCCCATCACACAATAGATGGTCCCGTATGTCATCGAGTAATTATCGTCTTCCATTCAAACAGTTGATGCAAGGACAATAATATTTTCCTTCTTCATTCGGTCGACCTCTTTCTGAAGCAAATTGCAAGAACTGTTCGACGCCATCCTCATATTCTGGGCTCATGCGACTTTCATTCATCCAACTTCGATCCATCTACGCAATTCCATGCATGAAAATCTCACTTTTTTATTTATAGGTGTGGGCCTATCCCATTTAGGAAAGTTGTCTTTTATGCTAGCTTCAATCGTCAAGGTTACCATTATTTACAAAAAATTGACTAAATTTCGGCAGCATTTCGCATTGGTCTCCAAGTACACGACATGACATCGGTCAAATGAATTTCCCGATAATCAAGTATGCACTCGGAGAACAACTTGAAATGCAGTGAACCGAAACTTAATCAAATTAATGAAAATAATAATAACCTTCACGAATGAATGTAACATAAAAATACCAGTCTCCCCAAACTGTCCAAACGGACAATTCATGACTAAATACAATGGCTAATGCAAACTGTCCGCAAGAGTCATTGCATTCAGTCTCAAACGGGAATCTAAGGTTCACTCACCATGAACAACAATTGTTTATATAGCAAATTACACTGATCACATACAAGAACATACAAAAGGTCAAATTCAATTACAGACAAATATAGACATTAGCAGTTGTTTATGTAACTAATTTCAAATGTTGGGTTTGAAGGGTGCTTATGGTTTAATATTGTAGTTGGGTATATGTGTGTGTGTCCATATCATGAGGATCTGTGTGTATCATGAGGGTTGAGACAAGGAGACCCTTTGGCTCTATTACTCTTTCACTTAGTGGCTGAAGGACTGACAGGGCTAATGAGGGTCTGTGTGTGTGTGTGTGTTTCTGTGTGTGTGTGTGTATGGCTGTGTGTGTGTGTGGGTTTTTGGCTGTGTGTGTGTGTGTGTGTGTGTGTGTGTTTCTGTGTGTGTGTGTGTGTTTGTGTGTGTGTGTGTGTTTGTGTGTGTGTGTGTGTATGGCTGCGTGTGTGTGTGGGTTTCTGGCTTTGTGTGTGTGTGTGTGTTTTTGTGTGTGTGTGTGTGTGTGTGTGTGAGTGTGTGTGTGTGTGTGTGTGTGTGTGTGTGTGTTTCTGTGTCTGTGTGTGTGTGTGTGTTTATGGTTGTGTGTGTGTGTGTGTGTGTGTTTTTGTCTGTGTGTGTGTGTGGCTGTGGCTGTGTGTGTGTGTGTCTGTGTTTCTATCTGTGTGTATGTGTGTTTCTGTGTGTGTGTGTGTGTGTGGCTGTGTGTGTTTGTTTCTGTGTGTGTGTGTTTCTGTGTGTATGTGTTTCTGTGTGTGTGTGTTTCTGTGTGTATGTGTTTCTGTGTGTGTGTCTGTGTGTGTGTGTGTGTGTGTGTGTGTGTGTGTGTGTGTGTGTGTGTGTGTGTGTGTGTGTGTGTTGAAGAACCTGCCCCAAGACACAGCAGACACTTGTGCATACAGGATGTTGCTGCTACTGTCCTTTGCATACAGGACAGCAGACACTTGTGTTGAAGAACCAAGCCAATTCATATTGTTGTTGAGGTTATATGAACCAGCTCTCCACGCAATCGAGAGAATGTTGCTTCTGTCTTGTGGTCACTATGCACCGGAGATCCACTGCAATTAAAACTAGCGAAAGAACATGGTGCAGAAGCAGCACTGCAGGAGTTGTCAGAAAATGGAACTGATAGAGCTAAGATAAAAGCTGGAAGCATATTGGAACTCTTGCAGCGAATGGAAGGGGTTGATAATCTGCAGAGTTCATAGTCTCAAAGTATGGAGGCTGGAGGGCATTGGAGGAAGGCATTAGAGGAAGCCAAGACTCTATTTGGTGGAGGGACCTGCTATCAAGTCAGCACCAACAGCAGAACCAGGTAGTCAAAACGGAAAGAAATTGGAAGGTGGGAGGTGGGGAGAAGTTAAGATTTTGGGAGGACCCTTGGACACAAAATGCTATACCATTAATGGACAAATAACCAAGGTTGTACCGAATTTCTGATCAACAGAAACAAATCATTATGAATATGGGGAATAACAGCAACGGCGGATGGGAGTGGAAGCTATCTTGGAGGACGGCTCTTTTTGATAGTGAAATTCAAATGGCAGATAATTTCCTTGGAGAACTATCACAACAGCAGATTCAGCCAAATAGGGAGGATAGGTGCAGCTGGAAGCATGATCAAACTGGATACTACTCAACAAAAAGCGGATATGACTTGATATGGGAAGCACAGATGGGAGCTAATCAGAATTTCGACTTTGTGGACATTTGGAAGCTCAAAATACCAAGTAAATCACTGGTTTTTGCTTGGAGGCTAATTAGGGACAGACTTCCAACTAGGATGAATCTTAGAAGGCGGCAGGTTGTGATAATTAAATGAGGTACAGTGCCCATTTTGTGGAGATGTAGAGGAGGAGCCTGCCCATTTAGAAATATGGAGACAGACTTTGGAACACATTTTAATCAGTGGTCCTTCAACCTAAAGGAAGTGTTTAGTAAATAGGCTGTAGAGGATTCACAATCTATGTATCAATTAGCTTGTTGTAAGTGGTTCTGTTATAAAACAGCAACCAAATGCACATTTATATCTACCAATGTAATCTTAGTACCACTGGTAGTTTTCAATATATATAATATCTAATTTTGCTGAGCAAAAAAAAAGGGAATTTGCGGACAAGACAGCTGGAGAAAGGCTTTGCCCAGCCCTACAACTATTGGTCTAGTAATTTATCAACAACATTTTTTGATTAGGGTAGCAGCTTTGGGTAAGAGTCCTAAATTCTAAATATGGGGATTGGTCAGAATTCCAGCTTGGCTCTAACAAGAGGGGTCATTCCCATTGGTGGAGGGATATTAGAAAGCTATATCATCAGTCGGATCCTAATATTTTCAATCAGCATTTGACCTGGAAGGTTGGGAGTGGGGAAAGAATCAAATTTTGGACAGATAAGTGGCTAGGGACAGACTACACTCTTGAGCAGAAATATAATCAACTTTTTCGGATTAGTAGACAGCAAAGTTCCCTCATCTCTAGCATGGGTAACTTTAATAATGATAGCTGGGAGTGGGATCTCAGGTGGAGGAGGAATCTATTTGATCATGAAAATGATATAGCTGTGCAATTTATGGAGGAAATAAGCTCCATTCCTATCCAGAGGCATAGTAAGGATTCTATAGTGTGGCTAGCTGAACCCCACGGGCATTACACTACTAAATCAGCTTACAAGTTCTACACTAAACCAGTACAACAAACTCAGATCGGAAGATATATAGCATAATCTGGAAGTTGAAAATTCCCCCTCGGGTAGCAGTTTTCTGTTGGAGACTCCTTAAAAACAGACTACCTACCAAGGACAATCTCCTAAGAAGAAACATTACTATCCAGGATCAAAACTGCCCTTTGTGTGGTAATGCACAAGAGGATGTGGGCCACCTATTCTTCAACTGTAATCTGACAAAAGGTTTGTGGTGGGAATCCATGAGATGGATCTTGGTAGTAGGCCCCCTTCCAAATCACCCAAAGTGCCACTTTACTCAATTCTGTGAGGGCTTTGGGAACCCTGTATATCAGGACATAAGGGGTGGATGGTGGAGTGCCTTGACTAGTTCTATCTGGCACCATAGAAACAACTTGATTTTCCAAGGAAGACCTTTTGATCCATATAAAGTTATGGATCATGCTATATACCTAGTTTGGTCCTGGTTCAAGGCTAAAGATAAAGATTTCAATATTAGCTTATGTCATACCCTAATTTCGTCCGGGGACCTTTGCTTGGTGGCATGCAACTTGTGTTTGGTCATTTTGAGGTGCTTGGCACCCATCATTAGGCAATTTGTGAAATTCCGTGACGTGCCGGAAATCAAAAGAAAATATTGATGCACAATCTGTAAGGTTCCATGACACACCGGAAATCAAAAGGAAGCATCGTTGCACAAATAGTGAGGTTCCGTAATATTCCGTAAGTCAAAAAAGGGGATGATTATGTAATCTGCAAGGTTCCGTAACATTACCGAAAGAAAACAAGTATCGTTACGAAATTCGTAAGTTTTCGTAACTTTACGAAAAAAAGAATCACCAAAAAAAGGCAGGGGGTGTATTTAGTAAAAATGGGGGTGCAAATAGCAACCAAGCCCACTTGGGCCCTCCAGAAGATTCCTCCAGAAGGCTGTTGCTTCTGGAGGAAGCAACCTTGCTCGCCTGGGCGAGCTGGGTGGCAAGCTTCTCCCCCAATTTTCTATAAATAGGGGGAGAAGTGAAATAGAAAAGGGTTCAGCTCCTTAGGTACTTTCTCTCTCTCGAAATAGCTGAGGAAAATTAGTTCCGTGAAGAAAATCCAAGCCGAGGCGCTTCCGTAACGTTTCCGTGAGTAATTACGCGAAGATTCTCGACCGTTCTTCAAGATTCATCGTTCGTTCTTCGTTTTCTTCAGTCTTCAACGGGTAAGTACCTCAAACCAAGCTTTTCAATTCATTCTATGTACCCGTGGTGGTCCACATTTTGTTTCATGTATTTTTATTCTCGTTTTCATTTACTTTTTGTACCCCCTTTTGACGTGCTTAAGCCATTTATTTATGTCATTTCTCGCTTAATCTAAAAATAAAATAAATTTCCACCGATCGTTTGAATTGTATCATCCGTTAATTTCGGTTAAAATAAATTCCGACCGTTCGGTCCTGTCGTAACCACGTTGGAAATAAAAAAGGAGGTAAAATAATAATTTAATAATAAAAAATACCTTTTAGTAAAATAAAGCGAAAAATCAATCGGACGTTTTCTCTTTGGGATTTTTCATTCTTAATTGAATTGACTAATAACTAAAGTGAAACTAAGGCTAAAATCGACTCGCCTAGTCAAGCTCGTCCACAAAAATAGGATTTTGAAAGTTTATCATTTCTGTTTCTTACTAAGTAAAATGGATCATTTTCAAGGTCCAACGCCTTAAAATGATCACCTTTCAAGTAAAAAAGAATCACTTGATTCACGCATAAGAAAGAACTACGTAGGTCTGATTTCCTCATCCCAATTGAGGAATACGTAGGAGCAAAGGGAAACACCCTTGTCGGCCACAAAAAGAGGAAAAATATAAAAAGGGTATAAAAGATATAAGAACGTAAAAGGGAACGTAAAAATCTAAGTCATGTTTGCACATTTGATTAAAGGTTGTCGTCTCTTATGACGGGCGTGTGGGGTGCTAATACCTTCCCCGTGCGTAAATACAACTCCCGAGCCTTTCACTTAAAAGTTCGTAGATCGCGTCTTTTCCGGTTATTCCGACATTTTCCTCAAATAAACGTTGGTGGCGACTCCGCGCGTATTCCTTTCATGGAACACGCATCTCGCGAGTCACGCGTCGCCCTTCCGCCGAAGGGTAGGTTGCGACAGCTTAAATAATTGGTCTTCAAATATTTCGAATTCCTTTGGATATTCTGCTGGGCTTTCTTAATTTTGTTGTATTAGGGTGGGTTATTGGTTGGAAGGCAGCACTCTGGTGCTTTGTAACTTTTATTTCTAATACCACTGGTACTAGTTTACCTATTAATAATATATATATTTTGCCTTCCAAAAAAAAAATTAGATTGGCACCTGATTCGTAGGACCTATGCTTCTGCTAGTCTGCTGGTTTCTACCTTGTATATTTAGTACCTCTGGTACTCATAGTTATTAATACAAATTATAATTTTGCTGATAAAAAAAAAGATAATACAAGAGAGAGAGAAGGGCAGTGGCAGTCACAACATATATATAGAGAAGGGCAGCAGATAAAATTACAAAAACATTCAACACTAACAATGAACAAGTTATGAGAGTTTAAATCACAGTAAATACTTCAAAGATATCAGTCCAATGAAACAAAGGTCATGTAGACAGGCATAGCATAAGTTACAAATATACCAGTAATGCATACAACAACAATTTCAAATTACTTTTTGAATCAAAGATATAAATACATGACTTTGAGGCTTCAAAGATATAATCAAAGCGCTTCCGCAGCAACGCCAATTAGCAGTAGTAAATGATAGCCCTAAAAAAAACCATACAGAAATTAGCCACAGTGTATTTAAAGCCTTTTATCAACAATATGACTCTCACTTCATGGTGATAAATTGACTCTCAAAAGACATTATACTGAGAGTGTATTTAAAACCTTTTTCAGTCATTCTATCAAACAGCTCATTGACAATTTTTTAAGAATACATATCATATGAATCTAAATGACAGACCTCTATCCCAAGTGGAAGTCACTCTTAAGAAATCTCTTCAAGTTCAATTGTGGGAGGCAGCTTATGCATATGAATCTATGTTGAGACAAAAGGCTAGAATTAAATGGCTAAAAGAACGGGACAGCAACTCTACTTATTTTCACAGATTGATCAATCATAGAAGAAGAAAAAATGCTATTCCAGGTATTTTCATGGATGGTGTGTGGATTCAAGATAAATTACTCTAAAAGCCACTTTGGTTGTTTGGGTAAATCAGCAAGTTGGTGTAGGGAAGCTGCCCAATTCCTTAATTGCAGTACTTTGGAATTTCCTTTTACTTATCTTGGAATTCCAGTTGGGGTGTCCTCTAAGAGTTGGATCGTGTGGCAGCCTATTGTAAGGAAGTTTGAAGTCAAACTTGCAAAATGGAAGCAAAGAACTCTATCAATGGGGGGGCAGAATCACTCTTATTAATTCTGTCCTCTCAGCCTTACCTATCTACCTTCTATCCTTCTTTAGGATCCCCAAAAAAGTGGTGCAAAAAATTGTCTCCATCTAGAGAAATTTTCTGTGGGGAAGTCACCAAGAGGCCAGCAAGATTCCTTGGGTGAAGTGGGACAAAGTTTGTCTTCCTAAGAACAAAGAGGGTCTAGGGATTAAAGACTTATCTTTATTTAATGCGCAGGACAGACCCTTGGGGGGTGATTAAAGACTTATCTTTTGAAGCAGTAGTTGCATCAAATTGATATTTCAGCCCAGGACAGACCCTTGGGGGATGATGAAGTGCAGACCATGAAGTCCATTCAGCAGGAATTGTGGGAGATTTCTTTTGCTCATGAATCAATCTTGAGACAAAAATCAAGGATCAGATGGCTCAGGGAAGGTGATAATAGCACGGCCTTTTTCCATAAATCTATCAACTTCAGAAGACACTACAATGCAATTCAAGGTATGTTCATTGAAGGCACATGGGTTCAGAACCCAAAATTGATTAAGGATCAAGCTGTAAGCTTCTTTTCTGCCAGATTCTTGAGGGAGGAGTTGATTGCCCCATTTTCAGATCTTGATCTTAGGGAGGCTGTGTGGAGTTGCAGTGGAGATAAATGTCCTGGGCCGGATGGCTTCAATTTTAACTTCATCAAAGAGTTTTGGGAGATTTTCAAACTAGATTTCAGGAGGTTTGTAGATGAGTTTCATGTCAATGGAAGATTTCCTAAGGGTAGTAATGCATCCTTCTTGGCTTTAATTCCTAAAATCAATCACCCATAGTCTTTTGATGACTATAGGCCCATCTCCCTCATTGGCTGTATGTATAAGATCATTGCTAAATTACTGGCCAATAGGTTAAGAAAATTATTGCCTGGACTCATTGATGAGAGACAAACAGCTTTCATAAAGGATAGACACATCCTTCATGGAACTTTGATTCTCAATGAAGCAATAGAGGAAGCTAAAAGAAGTAAGAAACCAGCTTTGGTGTTTAAGGTGGACTTTGCAAAGGCTTATGACTCTGTTTCATGGAACTTTCTGGATTATATGATGGTCAGAATGGGGTTCTGTCCTATATGGAGGAAATGGATCAATGCTTGCAATCAATCAGCTTCTATATCCATTCTCATAAATGGCAGCCCCTCAAATGAATTTGCCCCCACTAGAGGTTTGAGGCAAGGGGACCCCTTAGCCCCTTTCCTTTTCAATATTGTGGCCGAAGGCTTGACTGGCATGATGAGGACAGCTCTATCCAAAGGTCTGTACAGCAGTTATTTAGTAAGAAAGCAGAAGGTGCCAGTAAACATTCTGCAATATGCAGATGATACTGTCTTTGTGGGAGAAGCTTCATGGGATAATGTGTTTGTCATGAAGGCAATGCTTAGAGGCTTTGAAATGGCATCTAGGTTGAAGATTAATTTTTCCAAGAGCAGTGTGGGGATTTTTGGTGCTGATACCAATTGGGTTCTTGATGCAGCTCACTTTCTCAAGTGCAGGCAGATGGAGATTCCCTTTCAGTTCTTGGGGATTCCTCTAGGGGCTAAGTCTTCTAGCTGCTTGGTGTGGGAACCTTTCATTAAAAAATTTGAATCAAAGTTGTCTAAGTGGAAGCAGAGAGCTCTATCAATGGCAGCGAAGGTCACATTGATAAATTCAGTGTTAACTGCTCTACCAATTTTTTTACTGTCTTTTTTTAGAATTCCTCAAAAAGTAGCTCATAAAGTGAGATCCTTACAAAGGAATTTTCTGTGGGGGGCTATCAAGACCTCACCAAAATCGCCTGGGTGAAATGGAAAGATATCTGCCTTCCAAAGGAGTTGGGGGGTCTTGGGATTAAGGATATCTCTAGTTTTAATGCTGCCTTGTTGGGTAGATGGTTATGGGCTTTAGCCTCTACTCAAGATCAGTTGTGGGCTAGAATTCTTATCTCAAAATATGGTGGTTGGGCAGATCTTAACAATGGCAGTGATACACCTTGGCACTCTCATTGGTGGAAGGATATTCGAAAAGTAAGTAAGCAACCTGAATTTAGCCCTATTCATCAGCATCTGGTTTGGAAGGTAGAGGATGGAAGCATAGTCAAATTCTGGAAGGATAAATGGCTTGGGGTTGATTCAAACCTTGAGCAGCAGTTTAATCAGCTATTTCTCATCAGTAAACAACAGACCAGTTCTATCTCCAATATGGGTATCATGTCTCATGGTCATTGGTGCTGGGATTTAAAATGGAGAAGGAACTTATTTGATCATGAACAGGGTGCAGCTGTGGCTTTTATGGAAATCATTAGTAACGTTCACATTCAACCTCAAATGAAGGACACCTTGAGATGGACAGCTGAACCTTCGGGTTTATACTCAACTAGGTCAGCTTATAGATTGATAATCACTGCTAACAGCAATCATCCTCAGGCCAATATATACAAGACAATTTGGAGGCTTAACATCCCTTCAAGAGCTGCGATTTTCGCTTGGAGACTTATCAAAAATAGATTACCCACTAGACATAATCTCCTAAGAAGAAATGTCCCCATTCAGGAGCAGCATTGCCCCTTATGTGGATCTCATCAAGAGGAAGTTGGGCATCTATTTTTTCACTGTAAATTGACTAATGGTCTTTGGTGGGAATCAATGAGGTGGAAGCGAGTGGTTGGACCCCTAGCAGCTTCTCCAACAGCTCATTACACTCAATTCTGTGATGGCTTTGGTGCTGGGAAGAATCAAAACAGATGGCACAGATGGTGGATTGCTTTAACAAGCTCAATATGGAAGAATAGGAATCTCCTCATATTCCAAGGCAAAAGATTTGAAACACCAAAAGTCATGGAGGATGCTTTATTCCTTTTGTGGTCATGGTTGAAGTCTAGGGACAAAATTTATGCACTTCCTTTAACTATTGGTCGTCTAATCTTGGAGACTTCTTTGCCTAAATTAGGTTCTCTTGTATCTGTGGGGGGGTTTTGTTGTTCTAATCCTGTAATGGTGGGCGGTTTTAGATGCACTGCATCTATGTAAATCACCAGTAGTACTTCTGGTGTTGTTGTGTCCTATTATGATTAATATATAAATTATCTTTTGCTTTTCAAAAAAAAAAATTAATGCGGCTTTACTTGGCAAATGGGGGTGGCAGCTGGCTAACAATCAAGACCAGCCTTGGTCTAGAATTTTAATCTCTAAGTATGGTGGGTGGAAGGAGTTGATTTGTGGTGGAAGGAGGAATTTCACTTCCCAATGGTGGCAGGATTTGAAGAGTATCTTCCAGCAGCATCACAATGAATGCTTAACTGATAATTTAAAATGGAGAGTGGGAAGGGGGTCCAGCATCAATTTCTGGAAGCATAAATGGATGGAGGACAACTGTACTCTGCAAGGAAAATATCCCCAGTTATATTTAATAAGTAAACAGCAGAATTCATCAATCAATTATATGGGAGATTTTGTGGAGGGTAGGTGGGAATGGAAGTTATCATGGAGAAGGACTTCCAAATGCACTTTAATTTTTGGTCAACCAATCTAAAGGATGTTCTTTCTTAGAGGGGATGGGTTTGTATTTTTGTGAGCTATATTCGGTCTCTCCTAATGGGATGCAGACTGTAATTGTCTTGCTTTTTAACTTTGTATCTTCAGTACACCTAGTACTGAATTTCATATATAATATATTGATTTTTGCTGTGCAAAAAAAAAAATGTGTCTTTGTAATCTGTAGTACCACTGGTACTTCTAATTATCAATATAAATTATCTTTGCAGTTCAAAAAAAATATTAAACAGAACAGTACCACAAGTACTGAAAATAAAAGATACAAGACACAAAAGTGCCACCTTCCAAAAAGCAAAACAAACCCAACAATAACCCAGCACAAGGACCCCAATACATATAATCAGAAATTTATCCAAAGGCCATCATAAGCACCTTTTGAGGTTCAAAAGGAATGCCATGAAACAGCAAGGAATTCCTAAGCAATCACCAGACATTTCTATTTCTATTTTTTACACATTTAAAACTCAAACATATAAAATAAAAACTATATAACAAATTAACAAAGATAAAGACAAAAAAAAAGGAAATATAAACTCACCTCAGTTGGTGCTGCTGCCCATCATTTCACTCTCACAACAAATAGGAATCATGTACCTGCATGGAAGAAATAATCACACAACACACAATGATCAGAATAAGCAAATGCATATAATTAAGCATGATACAATATCAATATTCATGGAAGTAACAATGACTTGTCAAAAATTTGGATGAAATTCAATATGTAAATCAAAGCTTTGTCCCTGAAACCCTCTGTGTAAATCAAAGCTTTGTCCCTGAGACTGATAAGGTTGCTAGTGAACATACAGCAGATTTAACAGCTATGTTGGGAAAGGACAATATTGACTCATGAATATTTTATCCTTTAACTCTAGAGGGTTGGGTAGTGGTGTCAAGTGGTCAGCCATCAGAAAAATGACCTTGACCAACAATCTTGATGTTCTATGTATCCAAGAAACAAAAATCGAAGCCATTGATAGGAGGATATGTCAGTATTTATGGGCTGACTATAATGTTGCCTCGGAATGTGCCCCTTCAATTAATCCCACTCTATTTTTAATAAGCAATCAGCAGACCTCCTCAATTAATTCTATGGGGAATTGTGGAAGAGAGATGGGAATGGAAGCTAACATGGAGAAGGAACTTTTTTTACCATGAAATTGACATGGTAGCTGATTTTATAGTTGACATCGAGTCAGGCAACATCAATCACTCCAGCAAGGATTTCCTTTGTTGGAAGTCTGATCCTAATGGCCTATATTCCACAAAGTCTGCTTACAAAGTGCTGCAGGGGGGTCATGCTAGTGCTATTGAGGACAGGGTTCTTAACATCATGTGGAGTCTAAAAATTCCCCCAAGAGCTAGTGCTTTTTCATGGAGATTATTCAAGAACAGGCTCCCTACTAGGGCATACATATAGTTGCCCCTTATGTGACCTTGAAGAAGAATCTGTCAATCATCTTTTTTTCAACTGCTCCAAGACTAGGAGTCTCTGGTGGGAGCCTATGAGATGGGTTAATAGAGTGGGTCCCTTCCCCACTGACCCAAAGAATCATTTTCTGCAATTCTCTCAGTGGAATAGGCCAACCTACACAGTCAAGAGATGGGAATTTCTCTGGATAGCTTTGTCAGTGTCCATTTGGCATCACAGAAATGGCATGATTTTCAATAATCAGCCTTTTAATCCAGAAAAGGTCATGGATGAGGCTCTATTCCACACCTGGTCCTGGCTCAAGTGTGTGGAGAAGGGTTTCCAATCGCATTTTAATTTCTGGTCAACTAATCTGAAGGAGGCTTTTTCTTAAAGAGGTTGGGTTTGCTTTGTATGTTGTCCTATCTACCGTTTCTCCCTAGTGGGGTTTAGGCTCTTTTTGCCTTGTATTCCTATCTTATTTTCAGTACACCTAGTACTGATCTTTATATATAATATATTGATTTTTTTTGTGCAAAAAAAAAAACAGCTTTGTCCCTGAAACCCTCTATGTAAATTTGACAGCCTCATGTCTCCCTTCCTGAAAACCCACTAAAAACTGCCTAACCCCCCTGCTGTTACTCCATAATTTATTCTACAATAACTGCTTAAGGCAGTTACATATGGTCTTAAATCACTACACATTCAGTTACGATTAACCCTTGGTGCCTAACTAGGGTTTCGAAACATCACAACAGAGACAGACCATTGAACAATGGATTTTCATCATTAACATACAACAGAGACATACCTTCGATGGAAGCGCAGACACGAACTCCACAAACGTGAACTCAACAATGTGGTTGCAGTCACAGAAGCGCAGCCCAGTTTGCGACAAACACGAACTCAAGCAGAAGGAGAAACAACAATAAAGCCCTGGGTTAAAATGACGAACGCCTAATGTTAAAACGATGAACGCCTAATGTTAAAACGAAAGGACGTACCTCAATGGATAAGTGCCAAAGACGATCTCCATAAACACGATCTCCACAATGTGGTTGCAGTCACGGAAGCACAGGTGACTTTGACACAAGGAGAAAGAAGAAGAACGATATGGTTCAAGCACAAGGAGAAAGAAAAAGAACGATAGGGTTCAAGCGCAAGGAGAAAGAAGAAGAATGATAGGGTTCAAGCGCGCGGGTTGTGCAATTTCAGAACTTTAATATATAATGATAACAACATCAGTTTTTTAAAAATAACCGATGTTATCATAAACTACGTAACATCGGTTATAATAAAACCGATGTTAACATTGACTCGATAACATCGGTTTTTACAAAACCGATGTTAACAAAGGCATACTAACATCGGTTTTTCTTTACAAAAATGCCACCGCGCTTTCGTTAACATCGGTTTTAGCTATAACCGATGTTAATTGGGCGATGTTGAAAGCTTTTTTTTTAGTAGTGACTATATTGTATATTTATTATGATTTAAAATAAATCAAAAATTAGTTTCTAAATGATTTTAAGAATAAAATGCATTTGGTCACTAATATCAAATAGTATTCTATCGAATCATTTTCGGTCGCTATCATCATAACATAGCCACTAAATCGTATTCGGTTGCTACAATTTTGTATGTACAGATATACAACGGCTGACATAGCGAATGAATTTTTTAGTGGGTTTCTCTCAGTCTCTAATTCGGTTGTTGCTGCAAGTTAGCTAGCAAGATTAAATTCAGTCACAATCAGAGACAGAAGATATTTGGTCGCTATTTTGGGGCCTAATATCGACCGATTGCTTTCGATTGCTAAATTGCATTTTTCTAGTAGTGTTTGGGCTTTCATTTCTCATTGTTGTGTTTTGAAAAATGTTCTGATCAATTTTGATATTTATTCTTTACAAAGCATGTTCGTAGTTTTTTTAGGCATATTTATTTTATACATATACTAATCTTATTTGTAGTTTTCAATACTTTGCTAGAGGACAAGCAGATTCTATGTTGGGGGAGTTGATAAGTGTCATATTTAAGTTATTCTTGGGATTAAAATGTTAGCACTTATCTTTCAATTGTAATAGTTTTCTTATAAAATTCCCTTAAACCTAGTTTTTTATATATATTGCACATGTACTAATGTTTTTGTTTAAATATGAAAGATTCATCCATGATTCTATAAGTTTTGCTGGTTGTTTGTTGGATCCAGAAACCAAGTCAAAAGGAAAGGATAAATGGTAATTTTTCCAAGATTTTAGACATTTATTCGCCCAGGCTAGTAACCACCTTAATCAATGTTGAACGATTGACAAGTGCACCAAATTGTCCCAAGTAATGAAGTTAAAATGGAAGTCCAAGTGTCGAGTCCACATGGATTTTGTTTGTACTTAAGTAGATGAATATATAATTCTCAAGCAATAAATAAATTGGTTTAAAAGGTTGCCAAAAGAATAATAAAATAAATTGGCATAAAATTAATTTAAATTAAACCAGAGAGAAAAACAAACATGAAAGTAAACTACTTAATTAAAACAGAAAATATGATACAAGACAATAGTATTGCAGAAGTTAATGCAGAAGATGAGAATGTTGGGGGCTTAGCCTACCAGAGCTACTCTTGATATAATGTTAATGATTTTTCTCCATTTATATTTATTCCAATTTTTAACTACATCTACCCGTTAAGAGGTAAAAACAATTAAATTACGTTAAGAATAGAGATGTATAGTAGGCTAAAAAATTCAACCTATCCCTAGTGATGAATTATTTAGATACCCTTTCTGAGTTCTATTAGAGAATAGTGTTGGAACAAGTGGCCTCGGAATAATTAAGAAGAGGGGTTGAATTAATTATGAACGTGTCTTGACTAATTAAAATTTTATCCTTCTTAATGTTATTAGATTCAATTAGGCTTTACTACTTAGTTACGAGAAAGTAAAGAACATAAAAAATAACTTAGATAAAAGTAAAGTGGAAATAAAAAGTGCACAGCGAAAAAGTAAAGAGCGTAGGGAAGAAGAAAGCAAACACAAGTTTTATACTGATTCGGCAACGACTCGTGCCTACATCCAGTCCCCAAGCAACCCACGGTTCTTGAGATTTCCAATAACCTTGTAAAATCCTTTACAAGCAAAGAGCCACAAAGGATGTATCCTCCCTTGTTCTCTTTTAACAACCAAGTAGATGTACCCTCTACTTGAAGTGAACCACAAAGGATGTACCCTCCCTTGTGTTCACTATTACAACCAAGACGGTTAGTTCTTTGAATTCAGTGTTTGGGAAAAGAATTCTCAGACGGTTAGTTCTTTGAATTCTTTGTTTGGGGAATCAAAAGAATTCTCAGATAGTTAGTTCTTTGAATTCTTTTGGCAAGAGGGAGAAGGAAAGAAGAAGAAGAAAATAGAATAAGCACAAGTTTTTGCCCAATGAACTTTTCATGACAAAGCAAGTATTGAACAAAAACTCTTAGAAAGATGTTGAGAATAATTGAATGAAATCCTCTCTTTTTTAAATTCATGCCATGGTCACATATTTATAGCCATTTGATGGCTCAAGTTAAAAGTTTGTGACTCTTGGCAATTTCTTGAAAACTAGTCACTTTAAAAGTTGTGACTCTCTTGAAAACTAGTCACTTTAAAAGTTGTGACTCTTTTGAAAATTAGTCACTTTAAAAGTTGTGACTCTTGAAAAATCTTCAGAAACTAGTCACTTTAAGAATTGTGACTTTTGGTAATTTTATTTATCAAGATCAGTCACTGGTAATCGATTACCATTATAGTGTAATCGATTACACATCAACAGATGTGACTCTTCATGTTTAGATTTGAAAACCAACGTTTAGAAATACTGGTAATCGATTACAAATGTTTTGTGATCGATTACATAAGTTTGAAAATGTTTTATCACAAGTTATGACTTTTGAAATTTGAAATCCAACGTTCAAAAAAATTGGTAATCGATTACATGCCCATGGTAATCAATTACTACTTTGTAAAACAGTTATAAAACTATTTGGGCTTCTGGTAATCGATTACTGCCTTTTGGTAATCAATTACCAGAGAGTAAAAACTCTGGTAAAATATTTTTCTTTGAAAAATTCTTTTGGAAAAATTGTGTTATTCAGTCTTTTCTTTTGAAAAAATCTTTTTATACTTATCTTGATGCTTTTCTTGAAGTTCTTGCATATCTTGAGCCTTCTCTTGAATCTTGATTCTTGAAACTTGCTTGAATCTTGATTCTTGTCTTGAGTCTTTGGCATCATCAAAATAAGCTTGGAAGCTTTGCTTCCACAAATAGCACTTCCCAATGCTACCCCTAAAACTTACCATGCAAATGGGTGACAAACCATAAATAATGACATTAAGCATAGAAAAGGATAACGAAAAAGTAATATTCTTAAATAGATAGGAAGAGTAATTACATTAAGAGCAGTTGGCTACTAAGCTCCCAACAAACAGGGCTTTTAGCCTCTCATTGTCATGAAAGACTTTACAATTGCAAGAGGGTAATGAGTAGTAAAGGGGGTAATTGAGAAAGGAAATGGAGGGAAGGAATGGCTTCTAATGATTGTTTCTCATGCTTCTCGCCTTTGGCTTCTATAAGAAACTGTATTCTCTTGAATATTTTGTGTTTTTCTGTCTGTGTATTTTTCTCCTTCTCTCTCATTCTTTTATAGGTGCAGATCAGCTTAGATTTCACACAACCTTGGCGCTGAGTGCGATTGTTGTGCTTAGCGAGTATGATGGTAATCTTGCGCTTAGTGCGTGACTCGTGCTAAGCACACCTTCATGTATCAGACTTCTCCAAACTTCCTGGTGCTAAGCGTGTTCTACCCGTTGAGCGAATGTGTCTCACTGAGCACCTAGGACGCACTGAGCATGGAGATTCATATCTTCAATTTGCTTTCTCGGGCATTCTTTTGTTTTTCTATGACAATTATTCACCAAGCACTTGTGAATTCACAAATTCGACTACTTTCTACATAAAAACTTAATTGATGTTAAATTTCAATTATTTACATAAAAATGAAGAAATATGAGAGAATAATTAACAATTCCTATATGATTTAATCCAAAAATATACCTATAGTCGTTATCAAACTCCCTCAAATTTAAAGCTTTGTTTGTCCTCAAGGAAAAGTAACTAATTACATCACAATACATAAGATAATTGCATACATTCCAAAAAAAAATTATTGGCCAATTCTCAAGTTCACAGTTGTCATAAGTTCATGAAAAGGATGATGCACATCGAGATGGATCACTTAGCAAGAATGACAAGTCACATGGATGATTCACTAAGCTTCATTCCTCACAAGGCTAGTGTTTCTCTCAATCCCACAAGTTTCTCATTTGTAAGTGTTTCAATTACAACAACTGAATAGTAAAATTCCCAACTTTGCACATCATCTCAGTCAATGCAATCATATATGCACAATGTGGATCACTAACGACTTATCAGGCTTGTAACGTGGCTAGGCTAACAAAAAAATCATGGTTTTTCTTGGATTCAAAGCTTAGGATCTAGGAGAGCATTCATTCCCCAAATTCTTGACAAACCATAACTCAGAGTTTTTAGCACTACACCAACCTTATTGTTTTGCTTCTCTTTTCAGCATAGCCATTTTTCTTTGATCATGGTTTACTCCAGCTTTTATTCTTCAAAATAATGATTTTTTATGACATAATAAACATTAATATTGGGCTAGAGTAATACCATATATTATGACTCATATTAACTTATCTTGTTGTTAAAATTCCTACAACAAAAGTTCACTCAAAACACTTCCCCAAATTTGGAACAAATTCGTTTGGATTTTTGAGTGGTCTCCTACAACTGAAGAAAGGGTAGTTAGTCAGTATCAATTTCACTAGGCCCGGGTTCCAATGACAATTAATTCACATTAGGCTCATAAAGGGTTCAAGGGATACATTCATTCACAGAATGACTTTTTGGCTAAGTAGTTGAAATAAAATAAACAATAGGGCCTTGATCATCTTCACATCATACATGAATTCAAAAAATCCAAGAATCATGCAAAACCAGGAACTTAAAACCAGTCATTCTCTTATAGTTTAAAGTTCACATAACTCACAGATTTTATGAAGCATTCAGTTTCTCGTTCCATGATTTTGTTATAAATACTAACATTTTCACTCTTGTACGTTTAATTCACACTCTATCACTTACACTGACCCCTGCTTACACGAGAACCATAAATTTCAGAAATATATATATATATATATATATATATATATATATATATATATATATATATATATATATATATATTCATTAATACACAGTTTATCTCACTCATGCAATCAATTCACTCAAAATGTGTTGCAACCAATCAATAAGTACCTACCTAATTTTCTATCAAAATTCAAACTAAATTGAAATAATTAAATGACTGAATTTAAATTACAAAAAATAAAATAAAGAAAAATAAATAAAAGAAAAGTCCTTATCAACAAAAGATGGGCCTCAATCCCGATCTGGCCAAGGGTCCTAAGCTCCCTAAGCAGTAGTGATGTCCACAACATAATCTTTATCAGCTCCTATGTCTGCAACAACATCATTACCAGTGCTAGAGGTGTCACCCCCCCCCCCCTGACTGAAGAGGGTTGGACTCTTGGTCAGGCAACCTGCTATAGGAAGTCCTCTAGCGTCATTAGTGGTGTTGGATGGAAAGCTGGTGGAGGTTCTAAATAACGAAGCGCTGGTCATGGTGGATGCTCTAGATCATCTGGATGAGCTACTCCAGCTGAGAGGAGGAGGGCTGGCTGGTGGAAGATGAAGCAGCTGGAGGAGGAATGATCGATGGCGGTGGTAACGCTCCCTGAGTGGCTCGGGTCCGGATCCGCCTTGGCCCTAGAAATACTATAGAAGGATCTATTGGATTCCAATAGTTCTTCTTTATGTATGCAAAGTTAATCATAAGGTTGAGGGACTCATAAGTCAAAGTATCATAGTTGACCCGTTGAGCATCATATAGTGCTATAATCAGAGCAGCGAAGCCTAGTCTATATTGGACAAGTGGCCTCAATAACTTAAGAGGGGGGTGAATTAAGTCTTACAAGTTTCCCACTAACAAATTTTAACCCCCTTTTAAATGATATATATAGGCTCGGAATGCAGAAGAAGAAGAAGCAATCAATTTAGCAATGTTCTTTTAAATGCGCAAGGCAAAGTAAACTGTAATAAAATAACTGAGATAAGGGAAGAGAAAAATGCAAACTCAATTTATACTAGTTTGGCCACTTCTCGTGCCTACGTCCAGTCCTCAAACAACCTACTTGATATTTTTCACTATCTTTGTAAATCTTTTGCAGACTTTGAACACACCTTGGGATCCCTCACCCTTGTGTTCAAAGATTCTCCAAGAGACAACCCGTCTCTTGATTAAAATTTTCACAATCCAAGAGACAACTAGTCTCTTGATTACAACTGATCTTCTGAGATGAACAAAAAGATTTCTCTCCTTTAGAGTGGATGATACAAATTGAAGTTCCTAGAGGAATTTCTCTCTTTTAGAGATGATAATACAATTTGAAGTTCCTGGATGAATTCTCAATAGATTTGGAAGTGTTTTTCCCAAAAGTTGTTGAGAGAGCACTTGGCAATTAAGTTCTCTTAGAATATCTCTCTCTTGATTTTACAATTCAGACACACATATATAGGCCCTTTGTGCCTTTTGAAAATTGTTTGAAGATATGTGTCTTTTCAAAAAGCTTTTTCTAAAATTCTTCACTGGTAATCGATTACACAGTTATATTTTGAAGGGTCATGACTTTTCAAAGTTTTTTCTGAAGTGTCGTTGCTGGTAATCGATTACAAACATCTAGTAATCGATTACATGATTCGAAATTCAAATTCAAAACCTTTTTTAAAAGCTGATTTTTAAAATTGTCTTCTGGTAATCGATTAAACTGCCTGGTAATCGATTACTAGAGCCTTGGATGTTGGAAACAATGTGTTTTAAGGCAAAAGCTTGATCAACCAATGAGATTGTTTGAGACCTTATCTTTTTCTTGATCTTGTTTGCTTTGTCCTTGAATTATTCTTGAAGTAATGCTTAACCATTGAATGTTTGTTGAAGCAACCTTGTATTAATCTTAAAGCAATGCTTAACCTTTGAATGTTTGTTGAAACAACCTTGTTGTTTGATTCTACTTTGGCATCATCAAAAACTTGTATTCATACATTAACAATCTAGACATACTAGACTTGGCTATCTAGGTAATCTGCAAAGAAATCATGTTGCCTATGTCCATCTCCATGTCCATCTTCATCACGAGTCTGTATATCAGATGGGTCTAGTCCATGTTGAGGTCGGAGGTGTGGGAGGTAGAAGCGAGGTCGAAGTATGAAAGCACGCTCCAGTCTGGGCAAGGGAGGTGAGTTCCTTCAGCAAAATCTTTCACAGAGCCCCCTCGACATTCAGAGTGAACTGCCCTCCTGGCGTGCACAACTTGGCCATAATGGCCTGGTGGTCAGGGTAAGTGTGGAGGTACTGGGAGTAAGTGACCAAATGCTCCTCCTCCAAAATGATGACAGGAGTCCTTAGAAAGTCATTCAATGTTTGTGGGTCGAATCTGATGGCCTGCCCTTGTACCTTGCACTGCTTCAAAGAACCATCCTTCAAATCAAAGATGTTGGAGTAAAACTCCTTCACCAGTGCGACATCAATTTGCTTCACCGGGTAAGTCTTCTGTGCCGCCGCCGCCTTTCGGGCTTGTTATAAAACTCGTCGTACATGCCAGGCACAAGCTCCACATTCCTCTTCGAAATAATGTTCTAGAGATGAGCGTTATCCTGGTAGCGGATCTAGGCGGTCTCTGAAGCAAAATGGAAGGAAACCCAAGTGGAATCCTCTTTTGTGGTTGATTGGATTTTGTTATGTGCTTCCTTGAGGTCATCTGCAAACGAAACCAAAAAATAGTAACAATAAAAATATTAGAACAATTAAATAAGAAAAACAAAGAAACAAAAATTTAAATTTTGAGTGTGACACTAAGCCGCCATGGGGCGCTTAGCGCCAAAACAAAACCAATTGGAGCTTGGCGCGAGACTATGCGCTAAGCCCATGCATGGAAACAAACAGACGCTAGGGCTTAGCGCGAGACTACGTGCTAAGCTCATGTATGAAAAATGAAAAGAGTCAGAAAAGACAAAATGATATTGGGGCTTAGCGCGAGACCACGTGCTAAGCCCATGCATGTGGTACTGAAAGACAGCCGGGCTTAGCATGAGATTGTATGCTAAGCCCATGCATGGACATTCATCAAAAACCCAGAAATGCAAGAACATATGCCTGTGACTCATGAACTCACTAAGCGAGACATGCCAGCTTAGCTCATTCATCCCTAAAATCCCATAAATGTATGAATTCACTAAGCACGTAACGGCGACTTAGCACGTTCAATAAAAAACCTAGAAACTCAAGTTTTACCTAGATTGTGTGAACTCGCTAAGCCATTAAGGTGGGCTTAGCAAGATTAACACAATATTTCCAAGAACAAAAAACAAACAATAGGCATATTTGAACAATATTGATCGAATTTCAAAAACATATGAATGCATACAAAGTAAACACAAATGACACCCATGAATGATTACAAAATAAAAATTCAAAGAAAAATACTAGTACCTCAATCAATGACAGAAAATGCTAAAAATTGTAGTATGTGAAAGTGAAAAGGATATACTTGAAGATAGATGGCCAAAAAAATCATGCAGTTTCACCTTAGCAATTGTCCTATCCCCAATGTATTGTCTACCATAAAGAGAATTATGATAGTGCCATAATATACTTCTGGCTTCTTTTATGGTAGCACATCTTTTCAACAAATTATCCGCTCCAATCTTGAATAAATAGGGATCATCCCAGACCTAGAAACAAGCATCATGGAGGAATTTCTTCCGCTAATTCCAATTGAAGTCGTTTGGAATGATACCTGCAGCTTTGTAGTTGGCCATATCCGCGAACCAAGGTCTTTCTTTCACATGTAGAAGTGATTCATTGGGAAATTCATCCCGGATTTCCTGCTCATCTTGAGTTACTTCTTCATTTACTAACCTAGAGAGGTGGTCAGCCACTACATTCTCAAAGCCCTTCTTGTCTTTAATCACTATATCAAACTCTTGAATTAGAAGGACCCATCTGATCAACCTTGGCTTTGAATCTACCTTTGTGAGAAGATATTTGATTGTTGCATGATCAGTAAATATAACTACTTTGGAACCCACCAAATATGATCTGAATTTCTCTAATGTGTATGGCCAACATCTCTTTCTCAGTAGTCACATAATTTAGTTGTGCATCATTCAAGACTTTGTTAGCATAATAAATGGCATGGAATACCTTATCTCTTTGCCGTCAAAGAACTGCCCCTACTGCATAGTCACTGACATCACATATGAGCTCAAATTCTTTACTCCATTCAAGTGCCACCATTATCGGAGCACATATTAGACTACTCTTCAAGGTCTGAAAGGTTGTCAAGAATTCTTCGTCAAACTTAAACACTGCATCTTTATTTAGAAAATTGCTCAAAGGCCTGACAATTTTGAAGAAATCCTTTATGAATCACCGATAGAATCTTGCATGTCTGAGGAAACTCCTAATGTCCTCACATTGACTTGTGGTAGCTTTTCAATGACATAAATCTCTGCTATTTCCACCTCGATCCCTCGAGCTGAGATTTTATGACCCAACATTATTCCTTCTTGAACCATGAAGTGGCATTTCTCCCAGTTTAGCACCAGATTTGCTTTAGCATAAGCTTTAGATTGATTAGGCAGTTGTCAAAAGAAGGACCAAAGATATAGAAATCATCCATGAAAATTTTGATACACTTCTCCACCATGTCGACAAAGATAGCTAGCATCCACCTCTGAAAAGTGGTTGGTGCAATACATAAACCATACAACATTCTTCTATAAGAAAATACTCTAAAAGGGCATGTAAGCATTGTCTTCTCTTGGTCCTTAAATAGTCATCTAATAAACAATAGAAGGCTTGTCCTGCTAACCACTCTAACATCTGATCCATGAATGGCAAGGGAAAGTGATCATTTCTTGTAGCATCGTTGACCTTGCGGTAATTTATGCACATCCTCTATCCAATGATAGTACGAGTTAGAATGAGATCATTCTATTCATTGCGGATCACGGTCATCCTTTTGTACAATTCTATAAACTTTGTTGTGATCAAGAGATTGTTCGTTTCTTGACTTGTGAAAATCTTGAGCACAAGGGAGAGGGATCCCAAGGTGTGTTCAAAAGTTTTAAAGAGTTTACAAAGTTAGTAGAAAATCTCAAGTGGATTGCTTAAGGACTGAACGTTGACACGGGGAGTGGCCGAACCAAGATAAAAATGAGTTTGCATTTCCCTCTTCCCTTATTTTGGTTATTTTATTGCACATATTTTTATCTTGCATACTTAAAGAACATTGTTGAAATAATTTGAATCTTCATCTTTATCTTTAATATTCTAAACCTATCATTTTAAACTTAATTATCTTTAATACTTTCTAATGAGGATCTCATTAACAAAGTGCTGAGATGTTTAAGCCGACAATAGCAACCAAAGGTAACTGCAATTGCAAAATCAAGAGATCTCACCAACATGTCTCTTGCAACTGTTTTTGGGAAATTTCAAGAGCATGAAATGGAACTTATGAGACTCAACCAACATGAAGAAAATGAAAATAAGAAGAAAGGAATTGCACTTAAAGCATCATCTTCTATTTAGGAAAAAGTGACAAAGAGGATTTGAATGAAATAGAAGAAGATGATGGTTTTAGTCTCTTTGTAAAAAATATTCAATAAGTTTCTAAGGAACAAAGGAAATCAAAGAAGAACAAACTTCAATTCAAAGAAGAAGGGAGAAGATTCCTCTTTTGTTCCAAAGTGCTATGAATGTAATCAACTAGGACATCTAAGAGTTGATTGCCCTATTTTCAAAAGAAGAATGGAAAAACCTGACATGAAAACCTTCAAAGACAAGAAAGGAAAGAAAGTGTACATCACTTGGGAAGATAATGATATGGATTCATCAGGTGATTTAGAAAATGAAGTCATAAATCTAAGTTCATGGCCAAAAACTATGAAAGCAAAGAAGAGGTAGCATCTTCTAACAATAACTTATCTATTTCCTTTGATGAACTTCAAGAGGCATTCAATGACTTGCATAAAGAATCAGTCAAACTTGCCAAACTAGTTTCATTTTCTAAGAAAACTATTTCAAATTTAGAAAAGGAAGTTTTAAAATTAAATGTAGAATTAGAAAATCTTAAATCTGAAGTTAAAACATTAAAACCAATAGATACAAACCAATCTTCTACTATAAATTTAATACAAGATAGCAATGAACCATCTCACTCATGTAAATGTTGTAACAAATTTGAAGAAGAAATTAAAGATCTAAAAGATTGTCTAGCCAAATTTACTCTTGGCAAATATAATTTAGATATTATACTGGGAAAGCAAAGATGTGTGTTTGATAAGGCTGGATTAGAATATAAACCTGAAAAACAATAAAAAATGTATAAAACTTTTTTGCATCTACTCAAAAGAATAGTTATCCTTTCTTGACATGTTTTTACTATGGTAAGAAAGGACATAGTGCATCAACATGCTATTTTAGGAAAAATAGTAATAACATTGGAAAAATGATATGGGTTCCAAAAGGATCTTTAATGAAAACTAACATTCAAGGACCCAAGAAAATTTGAGTACCTAAATCAAAAATATGATTATATGAATGAAGGATTCTTTGAAGAAAAGTTGGTACATTGATAGAGGATGCTCTAAACACATGAAATGAGATGCATCAAAGTTTACTCATATTACTCCCAAGAATAGTGGACATGTGACTTATGGAGACAACAACAAAGGTAAAATTCTTGGAGTCGGAAAAATAGGTACGAATCCATCTACCTCCATAGAAAATATGTTACTTGTTTATGGTCTTAAGCATAGTTTACTATGTGTTAGCCAATTATGTGATAAAGACTTTCTAGTATCATATGATTCTCATAATTTTTTATTGAAAGTAAACACGACAAGAATATAAAACATATAGGATATAGAACTAATAAAGTATACATGATAAATTTAGATAAAACATCAAATCATGCTCAATGCTTTTTAAGAAAAGATGATGAATCATGGTTATGGCATAGGAGAATTGCTCATATAAATATGGAACATTTAAATAAATTAATTTCAAATGATTTAGTAATTGGGTTGCCAAAACTCATATTTGAAAATGATAGATTATGTGATGCATGCCAAAAAGGAAAACAAGTAAGGGTCTCTTTCAAATCAAAGAATATTGTTTCTACCACTCAACCCTTATAACTTTTACACATGGATCTTTTTGGTCCTTCTTGAACCATGAGTTTTGGTGGAAATGATTATGTCTTTATTATAGTAGATGATTATTCAAGATTCACATGGACTCTATTTCTTACTCACAAAAGAGATGCATTTCATGCTTTTAAGAAACTTGCTAAAATCATTTAAAATAACAAAAATCTCAATATTTCATCCATTAGGAGTGATCATGGAGAAGAATTTGAAAATAAATATTTTGAATTATTTTGTGATGAAAATGGCATTGAACATAACTTTTCTGCACCTAGAACTCCTTAAAAAATGGAGTAGTTGAGAGGAAAAATAGATCATTAGAAGAATTAGCCAGAAGTTTGCTTAATGATACAAATCTTCCTAAGTATTTTTGGGTTGAAGCTATTAACATTGCATGCTATATAATGAATAGAGCATTAATTACACCTATCTTAAAGAAAACACCATATGAATTGTATAGAGGAAGAAAACCAAACATTTCTCATCTTCATGTTTTTGGATGTAAATGCTTTGTGTTAAACAACGGGAAAGAAAACTTAGGCAAGTTTGATGCAAAATCAGAAGAAGGTATATTCCTTGGTTGTTCCTTTAATTGTAAAGCTTTTAGAATTTATAAAAAAAAGAACTATCATTATTGAAGAATCAATTCATGTTTCTTTTGATGAGACTAACCCTATAAGTTCAAGAAAGGAAATACTTGATGATATTACAGATTCCTTAGAAGACATGCACATTCATGAAAAAGGTCACAAAGGCAAAGGAGATAGAAATAATAGAGACTCTCAAATCAATGAAAATCAAACAAATGTGGATCTTCCAAAGGAGTGGAGAACTTCAAGATATCATCCTCTTGATAATATCATATGTGACATCTCAAAAGGGGTAACAACTCAACACTCTCTTAAAGATGCATCCAATAACATGACTTTTGTTTCTTTAATTGAACCTAAAAACATAAATGAATTCATAATTGATGAACATTGGATTATTGCTATATAAGAAGAGTTGAATCAATATGAAAGAAATCAAGTTTGGGAATTAGTTGATAAACCTAATGATCATCCAGTTATAGGAACTAAATGGGTATTTAGAAACAAATTGGATGAACATGAAATATTTATTAGAAATCAGGCTAGATTAGTGGCTAAAGGATATAACCAAGAAGAAGGAATATATTATGAAGAAACTTATGCTCCAGTAGCTAGATTAGAAGCCATTAGAATGTTATTAGCCTTTGCATCCATAATGGATTTTAAACTTTATCAAATGGATGTTAAAAGTTCATTTTTAAATGGTTTTATTCAAGAAGAAGTGTATGTTGATCAACCTCCTGGATTTGAAAATTCATATTTGCCCAATCATGTGTTTAAATTAAAAAAGGCTCTATATGGTTGGAAACAAACCCCTAGGGCTTGGTATGAATGATTGAGCAAATTTCTTTTAGAAAAGGGTTTCACAAGAGGAAAGGTTGATACCACACTTTTCATCAAAACAAAAATGCATGATATTTTGTTAGTTCAAATTTATGTAGATGCTATAATCTTTGGGTCTACTAATGATTCTTTGTGCAAAGAATTCTCTCAAGATATGCAAAGTGAATTTGAAATGTCCATGATGGGTGAGTTGAATTTCTTCCTTCGACTACAAATAAAACAAACAAAGAATGGAATCTTTATTAGTCAAGCAAAATAGTGCAAAAAATTGCTTAACAGGTTTGGGATAGAAAATGCTAAACAAATGGTCACTCCTAGAAGCATTGCTTGCTATTTGGATAAAGGTGAAGCTAGTCAATCAGTAGACATAAAGAAATATAGAGGCATGATTGGATCTCTTCTTTATTTATCGGCAAGTAGACCTGATATCATGTTTAGTGTTTGTATGTGTTAGATATCAAGCCAATCCCAAAGAATCTCACCTAAGTATTGTTAAAAGAATAATGAGATATTTATTGGGCACTATAAATTTAGGATTATGGTATCCTAAGAATTCTTCGTATAACTTAGTAGGATACTCTGATTCTGATTTTGCTGGATGCAAAATCGATAGAAAAGGCACTAGTGGAACTTGTAATTTCATTGGTTTGGCTTTAGTATCATGGCATAGTAAAAACCAAAATAGTGTTGTTTTATCAAATGCAGAAGCGGAATATATTTTTGCTGGAAGTTTTTGTGCACAAATCCTTTGGATGAGACAACAACTCTTTGATAATGGCTTAAAGCTTGATCATATACCTATCCGTTGTGACAATATGAATGGAATCAATCTATCCAAAAATTATATTCTGCACTCTAGAACAAAGCATATTGAAATAAGGCATCACTTCCATCAAGACCATGTTCAAAAAGGGGATTGCATATTAGAGTTTACTGACACAAAGAATCAATTGGCTGATATATTTACAAAACTGTAGAAGCAAGCTTCATGATGTTGAATCAAGATTGATTCAAGTTGTTTTGATGATAACAAAGATGATGACAAAAAGACCAAGAGAATGATTTCAAGATTGAGTCAAGAACAATTCAAGAATCAAGAGAAATTTGATTTCAAGATTCAAGAAAAGATGAATTCAAGATTCAAGAGAAGAAATCAAGAAGACTTCACAAGGGAAGTATTGAAAAGATTTTTCAAAAAACAAACATAGCACAATTTTTTTTTCAAAAGAAGTTTTCACAAAATTTTTTAAGTTACCAGAGTTTTTACTCTCTAGTAATCGATTACCAGATTCCTGTAATCGATTACAAGTGGCAAAGTTTGTTTTCAAAAGCTTTCAACTGAATTTACAACATTCCAATTAATTTCAAAATGGTGTAACCGATTACAAGATATTGGTAATCGATTACCAGTGTGTTTGAACGTTGAAATTCAAATTCAATTGTGAAGAGTCACATCCTTTCACAAAAATGCTTTGTGTAATCAATTACCAGTGACAAGTTTTGAACAAAAATCAAAAGATGTAACTCTTCCAATGGTTTTCAGTTTTTTTTTTAAAGGTTATAACTCTTCTATTGGTTTTCTTGACCAGACTTAAAGAGTCTATAAAAGCAAGACCTTGACTCGCATTTAGACATATTCATTACAATCTTTGACAACCTTTACAAACAACTTTTCCACATACTCTTTCACAACCGTTGAATCTCTTTGAACTTCTTCTTCTTTTTCTTCTTCTTCCTTTGCAAAAGCTTTCTAAAGTTTTCTGGTTTTCCAAACCTTGAAAATAGAAGTGTGTTATATCTTTTATTCTCTTCTCCCTTTGCCAAAAAAAATTCTCCAAGGACTAACCGCCTGAATTCTTTTTGTGTCTCTCTTCTTCCTTTTCCAAAAGAACGAAGGACTAACCGCTTGAATTCTTTTGTGTCTCCCTTCTCCCTTGTCAAAGAATGCAAAACGACACGGTCTGAGAATTCTTTTGATTCTTCCCTTTCCCATAAACAAAAGATTTCAAAGGACTAACCGCCTAAGAATTCTTTTGTTTCCCTCTTCACAAAGTTTCGAAGGACTAACCGCCTGAGAACTTTGTCTTAGCACATTGGAGGGTTCATCCTTTGTGGTACAAGTAGAGGGTACATCTACTTGGGTTGTTGTGACTGAGAACAAGAGAGGGTACATCTCTTGTGGATCAGTTCTAGTGGAGGGTACATCCACTGGGTTATTCAAAGAGAACAAGGGAGGGTACATCCCTTGTGGATCTTTGCTTGTAAAGGCTTTTACAAGGTTAAAAAGAAATCTCAAGGACCGCAGGTCGCTTGGGGACTAGATGTAGGCACGGGTTATTGCCGAACCAGTATAAAACTCTTGTGTTTGTCTTCTTCTTCCCTACACTCTTTATTTTCTGCTGTACACTTTAATTATCGCTTTTACTTTTGGTTAAGTTTTTATTTCTATTCTTTACTTTCTTAACAACATAGTAAAAGCCTAAGAAGGGTAGATTTTTAATTAGTAAAGGTTCAGTAATAATTAATTCAACCCCCCCCCCCCTTCTTAATTATTCCGAGGCCACTTGATCCAACAAGTGGTATCAGAGCCAGGTTTCTTGTAGAAAGTTTAACCACTTCAAGATTCAAGGCCTCTTTAAATTCCTTGTTTTTCAAAAGTATTTTCAAGAACAGATCAAATCTGAAGTCTTTTCAAGATTATGATGAAGACCAAGTCAATTTGTGTCTGATGACAAAATCTCATGAAGACAACAAACAAGAATCTGTAAGGAAGAAGTGGTACATCGACAGTGGATGTTCCAAGCATATGACAGGAGATGTATCCAAATTTACAACCATTTCCCCTAAGAAAAGTGGACACGTTACATATGGCGACAACAACAAAGGCAAAATTATTGGAGTCGGTAAAATAGGTACGAGTTCCTCTACTCCTATTGAAAATGTGTTACTTGTAGAAGGTTTAAAGCATAGTCTGTTAAGTGTTAGTCAATTATGTGATAGAGGATATAAAGTATCTTTTGATTCTGAAAAATGTGTTATCAAGCATGAGCATGACAAAGATATTGAACATATAGGTTTCATAGAAAATAATGTTTACATGATTGATTTAAAACAAAAATCTGAAAATGATAGATGCTTTCTAAGTAAAGATTGTTATCCATGGTTATGGCATAAGAGAATTGCTCATATTAACAAGGATCATCTAAATAGATTAATTTCAAAAGATCTAGTTATTGGTTTACCAAAATTAAAATTTGAAAAATATAAGTTATGTGATGCATGCCAAAAAGGTAAACAAACAAAAGTATCTTTTAAATCTACAAATATTGTTTCTACCACTCAACCATTACAATTATTGCACATGGATTTGTTTGGACCATCTAGGGTCATAAGTTTTGGTGGAAGTTACTATGCATTAGTAATTGTTGATGACTATTCTAGGTATACTTGGACTTTATTTCTTACTCATAAAAATGATGCATTTCATGCATTTAGAAGACTTGCCAAAGTCATCCAAAACAAGAAGAATCTCAAAATTATCTCCATCAGAAGTGATCATGGAGATGAATTTGAAAACAATGATTTTGAAATGTTTTGTGATGAACATGGCATAGAACAAACTTTTCTGCACCTAGGACACCTCAACAAAATGGAGTAGTAGAAAGGAAAAATAGAGCCCCAGAAGAAATTGCTATAACTCTCTTAAATGACACACCACTTCCAAAATATTTTTGGGCAGAAGCAGTCAACACCACATGTTATATTATGAATAGAGCCTTAATAAGACTCATTCTTAAGAAAACCCCATATGAACTTTTTAACAATAGAAAACCAAACATTGCTCATTTACATGTTTTTGGATGTAAATGTTTTGTCCTAAACAATGGTAAAGAAAGCCTAGGAAAATTTGATGTTAAGGTAGATGAGGGCATATTCCTTGGGTATTCCTTACATAGCAAATCCTTTAGGATATACAACAAAATAACCATGACAATTGAGGAGTCAATACATGTTACTTTTGATGAAACTAATATTACATCTCCGAGAAAGGAATTTCTTGATGATATTGCAGATTCTTTGGAAGATACACACAATAAAGAAAGAAATCTAAAAAAGGAAGAGAGATGAAGAAAACTAGGATAATCAAAATGACACATGTAACACCCTGATATATATATATATAGTATTAGTAATTATGTTTGATGTTTTATTATTTGTTATGTTATTTTTATCCGTAATTATTTTCAAGGAGGTTAATTTAGTTAATAGAAGGGTGTGAGTAGATAAAGATCTAGTTTCTCAAAGAAGCCTCTTGAGAAAGCTTCTCAAAGAAGCCACGGGGAAGCTTCTTGAAGAAGTCACTTAATGAAGCTTCTTGAGGAAGCTACATGAAGCTGCCTCAGTAAAAACGCTGCCCAGCCTTTGTTAACCATTGGATCTTCTCCAAATTTGGTATGCAGCTTCACAAGACACTTGTCCACGATTTTACCGTTGGGATTTTTGAGAAGATGTATGGAGTATGCTCGAAGCTCCCATTCCCGAGAGCATTTCTTATTTAAGCACTTCAGCCTTTGCTTTCATGTAGCTTAGGAAAAACGTCATTTCTTCTTCTTTCTTTCTTCCAAAGCCATTTCTAAAGTTTCAAGCACTTTCTCCATCACCCACAGCCACCATTAGCGACCACAAACCATCTTTGTTCTCCATTGAAACCCCACACCGAGAGGAACCCTTCAACCGAAGCGGAATCTTCCAACTTGGCTTGCGGTTTCGGTAGAGAACGAAACCCTAATCTGACCTTTCGTTTTCTTTTGAGGTAACCATGGTTCTATGCTTGTTTCTTGTTAGTTTCATCTTGTCTTTGCATCTTTTCTGACTTTGGAACCGTCATTGCATGTCTTATGCTTCCTTTGAAAAACCTTAGAGAAAGAGACTTTGTAAACGTTATCCTTTCATGAAATGCATGTTATTTTCGTAACCTACACTGAACCCCTGTCACATTGGCGTGGTCAGAATTTCCAAATGATGTTCCCTTGTAAAACCCGAAATCCTCTCAGCTCTTTCATGTAGTGATGTGGGTGTTTGACCCAGAGCACTGTTACTAGCTTTGTTTTCTGAAATCCATATTAAGTCTCCTTCATTTTGGCATGGTAGAGGCTTGCGTGGAATCGACGAGCAAGGACAAAAAGGAATCTTCAAGTGACGCGACGAGGAATCTGTGGGGTAGCTCACGATAGGTAAGGGGAGTTTATTATAAAATTTACTGTTTTAACACCATAGTTAGGGTCAGGGAACCTAGCTATGAGGATATCTGCCTGTCCCTGTTGCATGCTGATTTTTCTTCAAAGAAAATTATGTTTTAACTAATAGGATGCAATATATATATATATATATATATATATATATATGTGTGTGTGTGTGTGTGTGTGTGTGTGTGTGTGTGTGTGTGTGTGTGTGTGTGTGTGTGTGTGTGTGCGAAATGTGATTTGTCGTTGATGTCGCTATTAAGGATTTTAATTGATATGTGATGATAATGATAATTATGATGATATTGATTTGAGATGACGTTGTTAATAAAGACCATGTCAACATGAATTGTTATTATTGATGAATATGTGAATATGAAATGAGGTTGTTGTTGTTGATAACGTCATTGAGATGAGATAATATTTATGTTGTGAATGACATGGAAATGGAATGTTGATTGATGTTGGAAATGCATTGGCATGTGCATGTTGTGTATGTTCGTGGGGGGCACTGTGCACTGACCTTCCAGGGTCTTTGGCACTAGCTTTTGGCCACATTCATATGTTGGATGTTGTGTATGATCGTGGGGGGCACTATGCACTGACCTTCCAGGGTCTTTGGCACTAGCTTTTGGCTACGATCATACGTCGTATAGAGTGTATGTCATGGGGGGTAGAGTGCACTGACCTTGTCGGATGGCCCAGACGTGGGTAACTAGCATGGTTAGAGAATCTAAGCATTTCTGAGGGGATGCTTAGGCGCTTTAATTGGTCCATGGTCTTTGGCACTTACTTTTGGTCGTGATCATAGCTCATACGACACAGGAAATAAAGTAACTGTGGCCAAGTGTACTTTGTACTAGGGGGCTTGTCACTTGGTAGGGAACACCTTTGGGCTCCCAGGCTGATCACCTATGGGAAGGGGGCTGTTACGTGCACAACCGGGTGGTCTCGACAAACTCAGCACAGTTCCCTAAGTGAGAGTGTCGTGTGGACACACTTAGGCAATTTCCTGAGGTTTGGTTGTTGTTGGTACGTACCACATTGCATCTGAGTGTTGAGTCAGGTGCATGCATCATTCTGTGCAGTCTTGATTGGGTCCATGGATGGATGATGAGTAATTGTTGGATGTGGATGATGAATATTTGTTGGATATGAGTGTTGAATAATGATTGTTGTGTATGCTCATCATGTTTGCATATGTTTCTTGCTAATTGTGGTTATTTGGAATTGGTATTGGTTCTTTTTATAATGAACTCACCCTTGCAATTTTGTATCGTGTGGTTGATACCTGTGATGATCATGAACCTTGTTCATGGGAGCAGAATGACAGTGGTAGGGTGCAGGGAGTAAGATTCTGGTGAGGAGCCGCCGAGCCGACGTGATGACATTGGCGTTATTTTGGGAGAAAGTTGTGTTTTGTAATCAACTCCTCCGTAGTTGGTTTTTAAGTTTTATTTTGTTGAGTTAAAGATGTAAAACTGGGGTTTTAATTATATCTATGAACAGATTTCATTTTCGTTATGTGTATGACATGCACCGAATTATTGTTTCTATGTAATTATGCATATTCACTTAACTAATGGCGTTTTGTTGGATGAATTTATGTTGTGACAAAATCACTTATATTTTCATAAGCAAAGATTAAGGGAGTTCTTTTTATAAAAATTGAAATTATCAAATATTAGAGTGTGGATACCGTAGCGACGAGGCAGGTCGTTACAACACAGCCCAAGAAAATGATAATCTTCCTAAAGAATGGAAAACTTCAAGAAATCATCATCTTGACAACATCATCGGAGATATCTCAAAAGGGGTAACAACTTGACACTCTCTCAAAGATTTATGCAATAATATGGCTTTTGTTTCATTAATAGAACCTAAAAACTTTAAGGAAGCCATTATAGATTATCATTGGATAATAGATATGCAAGAAGAATTAAATCAATTTGAAAGAAATGATGTATGGGAATTAGTAGAGAAACCCTCAAACTATCCAATCATAGGAACTAAGTGGGTATTTAGAAATAAATTAGATGAAAATGGTATAGTAATTAGAAATAAAGCTAGACTTGTAGCAAAAGGATATAACCAAGAAGAAGGTATAGACTATGAAGAAACCTTTGCACCAATAGCCAGATTAGAAGCCATTAGGATGTTGTTAGCCTATGCATCTATTATGAATTTTAAACTATATCAAATGGATGTCAAGAGTGCTTTCTTAAATGGTCTAATTTAAGAGGAGGTATATGTAGAACAACTTTCTGGGTTTGAAGACTTATAAAAATTAGACCATGTCTACAGATTAAAGAAAGCACTCTGTGGATTAAAACAAGCACCTAGGGCTTGGTATGAAAGATTAAGTAAATTTCTATTAGAAAAGAATTTCACTCGAGGGAAGGTAGATACCACCTTGTTCATAAAAAAGAAGGATAATGATATCTTATTGGTACAAATTTATGTTGATGATATAATTTTAGGATCTACTAATGAATCTTTGTGCAAGGAATTTTCTATTGATATGCAAAGTGAGTTTGAGATGTCCATGATGGGTGAGTTAAATTATTTTCTTGGACTACAAATCAAACAAACAAATGATGGAATCTTTGTCAACCAAGCAAAGTATTGCAAGGAACTCATCAAGAAATTTGGAATGGAAAACTCAAAACACTTGGCTACTCCTATGAGCACCAGTTATTACCTTGACAAAGATGAATCCGGTCAACCTGTTGATGCAAAGCAATACAGAGGTATGATTGGATCTCTACTCTACTTATCTGCAAGTAGGCCAGATATGATGTTTAGTGTATGCATGTGTGCAAGATTCCAATCAAATCCAAAGTTCTCACATCTAATGGCAGTAAAAAGAATCATAAGATATCTATTAGGAACAGTTAACTTAGGATTATGGTACCCTAAGAATTCTTTATGTAATTTAGTAGGATACTCAGATTCGGATTTTGCTGGATCAAAAACAGATAGAAAAAGTACTAGTGGCACATGTCAATTCATAGGGTCTGCTCTTGTTTCTTGGAACAGCAAGAAGCAAAATAGTGTAGCATTATCCACAGCAGAAGCAGAATATATTTCTGCTAGTAGTTGTTGTGCACAGATTCTGTGGATGAAACAACAACTATTTGATTATGGAATAGTATTAGATCACATTCCCATAAAATGTGATAACACAAGTGCCATAAACATATCTAAAAATCCAGTCCTTCACTCTAGAACCAAGCATATAGAAATTAGGCATCATTTTATTAGAGATCATGTTCTAAAAGGTGATGTTGTTTTAGAATTTGTAGATACTAAAAATCAACTTGCAGACATCTTCACAAGACCACTAAATAAAGATTCCTTCTACAACATTAGAAGAGAATTAGGATCGCTAGATGCTAGTGACTTATCCAAATAATCTATATTATTATGACATTTGAACAATTTAGTATTTCTTTTATTTGCATAGTATGATTGAACAATTATGAATTGTGTTATATGACTATGTGGATTTTATATATTTGATCTATTCATGTTTCTTGCTTCATGATTGGTTTAGATTTTTCAATGAATGTCTTGTGAATGATTAGTAATGTATGTATGATTTATATTTGTTACGCACTTTGGCTTTTTGTTGATGCCAAAGGGGGAGAGAAATAGGGATTAAATCAAGAACTCACATAAGTAATTAACTTAATTTCAAGTGAAGCATAAACTCAAAAACAAAGGGGGAGAATATGGAGAATTAAGTGAGTGATCGACTAGGAAAAAGTGTGTGTGTGTGTGTGTGTGTGTTTCTTGATTTCAGGGTTGTCATCATCAAAAAGGGGGAGATTGTAGAAGCAAGCTTCATGATGTTGAATCAAGATTGATTCAAGTTGTTTTGATGATAACAAATATGATGACAAAAAGCCCAAGAGAATGATTTCAAGATTGAGTAAAGAACAATTCAAGAATCAAGAGAAATTTGATTTCAAGATTCAAGAAAAGATGAATTCAAGATTCAAGAGAAGAAATCAAGAAGACTTCACAAGGGAAGTATTGAAAAGATTTTTCAAAAAACAAACATAGCACAGTTTTGTTTTTCAAAAGAAGTTTTCACAAAAGTTACCAGAGTTTTTACTCTCTAGTAATCGATTACCAAATTCCTGTAATCGATTACCAGTGGCAAAGTTTGTTTTCAAAAGCTTTCAACTGAATTTACAACGTTCCAATTAATTTCAAAATGGTGTAACCGATTACAAGATATTGGTAATCGATTACCAGTGTGTTTGAACGTTGAAATTCAAATTCAATTGTGAAGAGTCACATCCTTTCACAAAAATGCTTTGTGTAATCGATTACAAGGATTTGGTAATCGATTACCAGTGACAAGTTTTGGACAAAAATCAAAAGATGTAACTCTTCCAATGGTTTTTAGTTTTTTTTTTAAAGGTTATAACTCTTCTATTGGTTTTCTTGACCAGACTTGAAGAGTCTATAAAAGCAAGACCTTGACTCGCATTTAGACATATTCATTACAATCTTTGACAACCTTTAAAAACAACTTTTCCACATACTCTTTCACAACCGTTGAATCTCTTTGAACTTCTTCTTCTTCCTTTGCAAAAGCTTTCTAAAGTTTTTTGGTTTTCCAAACCTTGAAAACAGAAGTGTGCTATATCTTTTATTCTCTTCTCCCTTTGCCAAAAAAAATTCGCCAAGGAATAATCGCCTGAATTCTTTTTGTGTCTCTCTTCTTCCTTTTCCAAAAGAACGAAGGACTAACCGCCTAAATTCTTTTGTTTCTCCCTTCTCCCTTGTCAAAGAATTCAAAACGACATAGTCTGAGAATTCTTTTGATTCTTCCCTTTCCCATAAACAAAATATTTCAAAGGACTAACCGCCTAAGAATTCTTTTGTTTCCCCCTTCACAAAGTTTCGAAGGACTAACCGCCTGAGAACTTTGTCTTAACACATTGGAGGGTACATCCTTTGTGGTACAAGTAGAGGGTACATCTACTTGGGTTATTGTGACTGAGAACAAGAGAGGGTACATCTCTTGTGGATCAATTCTAGTGGAGGGTACATCCACTAGGTTGTTCAAAGAGAACAAGGGAGGGTACATCCCTTGTGGATCTTTGCTTGTAAAGGCTTTTACAAGGTTGAAAAGAAATCTTAAGGACCGCAGGTCACTTGGGGACTGGATGTAGGCACGGGTTGTAGCCGAACCAGTATAAAACTCTTGTGTTTGTCTTATTCTTCCCTACACTCTTTATTTTCCGTTGTGCACTTTAATTATCTCTCTTACTTTTGGTTAAGTTTTTATTTCTATTCTTTACTTTCTTAACAACATAGTAAAAGCCTAAGAATGGTAGATTTTTAATTAGTAAAGGTTCAGTAATAATTAATTCAACCCCCCCTTCTTAATTATTCTGAGACCACTTGATCCAACAAAAACCTCTTCCCAGAGAGAGTTTCTTTGCTATTAGAAGAGAATTAGGACTTATGGACCTAAATGAGTTAGATTCCTAGCCCATTTGATTGCCTATAATGTTTGCTAGCTTGAAATTTTCATGTTTTAGGGTCTGGTAATCGATTACCACTCCCTACAATCGGATTACCATTGAACAGGACTACAATAATCAATTACAATAGGAAATAATCGATTACAAGAGGCTGTAATTGATTATAACTCGCCGCTGCCTTTAAAAACAACATTTTCTCTCTCTTGTTGCAGAACCCTCTTCTCCCTCTCTGACTTATGGCACCCTTCATCCCCAAATCTTCAAATCCTCATAACTTTCTCATTTCTTACCAAAATCTCTTTAGACAAAGTGTAAACTTCATCATTTTCAATTATCTACAAACCCCACTCATCAAAATCTGCAGAAAACTCACAAAATGATAGAATCATCCAAGAAGCGCAAGGGTTCATCTTCCTATACCACCACTACAGGCCAACACCGCCACAACACTTCCGGTGACCCTCAAGCACCACCCAATCCCTCCCTTTCCTCATCATGCTCCCTAACTTTGTTTTCCTCCGACGATCAACGTCAAAGGTACTACTCCTTTTTTTCAAATCGAGTTATTCTTGATCCTAAGTTTCTTGATTTTGAGTTCTTTGAAGGAGAAACTTTGGACTATTATCAAGTATTCCAAAACTCTAAATTGATAGATTTTATGACTCTAAAGTTGCCTTACTATCCTGAATTAGTTTGTATCTTCTATATTAACTTGAAAATTTGTGATGAAATCATATTTTCTGAGGTGCATAAAATTCCTATTATTGTTGATCAATCATTATTCTATTCTCTGACCAAATTAAGCAATCAAGGTGTACCTTTTGAGGGAACCTTGGTTGATGACTGGAAATCCATTTATTCTAGTCATGATGCCTGAAAAATGATTTGTAATGAAAATGCTGATATGAGTGGTGTTTGATTGCTGAATGATTCACTTTTGAGTGTCGAATTATGCAATACATTTTGTGTCGAGTTTTGCTTCGTCATTCCATAAATCTTGCTCAAGCTTCTAAAGAGGATTTAATTTAGTTATGGGCCCTCCAAATTGGTTGTCAAATTGACTGGGCCCATCTTGTTTGCCACCGTATGCATAAGGCATTACGGGAAAATGCACCCCTTCCTTATCCCCACCTTGTTACTCTTTTTCTACACCACTTTAACATTCCTCTAGATAATGAACCTTTTCTTAAAGTTAAACGTTCTTTTGCCATTGGAGCCACTGCTTTTCCATCATTTGAATATCAAAAGGATATGGATGGTCAATGGATTCATAAACAAGACATTCCACCAAATGCTTCTAATGAACGCACACCCTCTCCACCACCACAAAGGGATCCCTCCTTTTCATTGTTGAATGATGTTCTTAGTGAGCTTCAGGATCTTGGTGCCTTCGCCAGTGACCGATTTGATATTATGGATTCACGTATCACACAACTTGAGGATGATATGAACTTTATTCGTCAGTGCTTTGATCCTCCGGCTAATCCATAAAGTTTATCCAGTCCCATCTTTATAGCATTATATGCCTTTATCTTTTTTATTATTTTAGACTTTTTCCCTTTGGTTGTTTAGGCTTTGGTACTTTATATTGGTGATTAATTTTGTTTAGGATTTGTTATTTTCAGCACTATGTTCTGTTATGGTTATTTCCTTTCTTTGCTTTACAGACTTTGTACTCATTTATTTTGCTATGTGGATAATATTTTCTATGCTATTATTTATGTTATATGTATGGATTTTCTACTCCTTTGTTATGGTGCTTCCTTGTTTTTGATGTTGCCAAAAGGGGAGAGATATCTGTAAGGTAAGGGAATTTTCACTTGACATATCTATTTAAACATTTCAGAAGAAATGTTTATTTAAAACATATCTTCTGCAAATATTGTTTCAACTATGCAATCATTGAAAAATTAAAGGGGAGTGAACATGCCACAACTAGATACTTTCTTTACTCATTCCCTTTAGATGGTTGTCATCATCAAAAGGGGGGTGAATGTATCTATACAAATTTTTTGAGTATACAGGTTTTGATGATGCCAAAGTGTAAACACACAAGATTTCTTCAAGAATAATTCAAAGTTAAGCAAATACGATTGCTTCAAGATGAATTCATGATCAAGCAAAAAAAGATCAAGAGAAAGATAAGGCTTAGTTTGTGTGTTAAAAGAATCTCACATTGGTTGATAAGTTTTAGTCTCATCAATTGCTTTTCAAATGTTTTTATCAATTCAAAAATAAATTTTTTCACACTGGTAATTGATTACCAGGAATTGTAATTGATTACCAGAGACAGATTACAAATGGGCTTTTCAAAAAGGATTTTGAATTTCAATTTTAAAATCATGTAATTGATTACCAACTGTTTGTAATCGATTACCAGTAACGAATCTTCAGAAAATAACTTTGAAAAGTCATGACCCTTCAAAAACATAATTGAGTAATCAATTACCAATATGTTGTAATCGATTAACAATGAGAGAATTTTGAAAAATATTTTGAAAAGACATATCTCTTCACAATGGTTTTTGAATAGACACATGTCTTCCCTTATCTTGGTTATTTTATTGAACATATTTTTATCTTGAATACTTAAAAAACATTGTTGAAATAATTTGAATCTTCATCTTCAATATTCTTAACCTATCATTTTAAAAAGGGAATTAGAACTTCTTGATTGAAAAAAATTTAAACTTAATTCACCCCCCTTCTTAAGTTATTAAGGCCAGCTACTATCTCATTGGCCTGTACTCTTCTTTCATCATAATCTTGTGCATACAATAGGAAGGATTGATTCCCTTGAGATCAAAGATATGTCACCCAATAGCTTCTTTGTGCTTTCTGAGAACCTTTATCAATTGTGCTTCTTCGTCTGATGATAGGTCATTGCTTATCACGACTAGCTTGGCTTCATTTCCTTCTAGAAACAAATACTTTAGATGAGTAGGTGAAGCTTTCAACTCCACCTTGGGCTTCTTTGTTGGGTTTTCTTTCTTCAAATCTTCAAAGGCATGCTCCCCTGAAGGAATCTCCTCCAATCAGTCTAAGTCTTCTAGGCAGTCTCTGAGATCCTTTTCTTCCTCATTAGTCAAGCAATCAATAGCATTTATTAGGGCCTTCTCCAATAGGGAGCGAATAGCTAGGTGTTGCACAACGAGATTGGCTTCTTGCTTTATTGCCTCCACCTTGAAACATGCTTTATTACCACTGGATGCTTTATTGCCTCGAACAAGTTGATGGTGACTTTCTGGTCCTCCACTCTCATTTCCAAGTTGTCATTTCATATGTCCACAAAATATTTTGTAGTAAGCATGAATGGTTGGCCCAGTATCAGGGGAATATCAGAGTCTTCTTCTATGTCAATGATCACAAAGTCCACCGAAAAAGTAAATTGGCGAACCTTGACAAAGACGTCTTCAACTACACCATATGGTCTAGTAATAGAGCAGTCTACTAGTTGAAGCATCATCCTAGTAGAAGTAATTCTCAGATTCCCAATTCTCCAGCACATAGATAGGGGCACCAGATTAATGTTTGCCCCAGATCAATAAGATCTTTACCCAGTGTCACCTCCCTAATAGAGCATGGGATAGTTATACTTCTTAGGTCTTTGAATTTTTGTGGTAGAATCCTCTGGATCACAACATTGTAGTTTCCTTCCACCACGATGCTCTCATTATTTATGTATTTTCCTTTCTTCGTGAGCAGGTCCTTCAGAAATTTAGTATACATAGGCATCTACTGTAAGGCCTCTCCAAAGGAAATGATGATTTTCAGCTTCTTAAATATGTCAAGGAAATGAACAAAGTATCACTCCCTCTCTTTCTTTGATGACACCGATGGATATGGGATATCCTTCACTGGGGCTACAAGTATCTCCTTCCTAGCTTCCTAAGCTAACTGACTTTTGGTCTTAGTAGGTAAGACCTCGTCACCATTCTCCTTATTCTTTTTTCCTCTTTTTCACCCTTTTCTCTCTTTTTATTCTCTCCTTCCTCGTTATTCACATCCTCTAATACTCCCTCATCTCTCTTTTCTCTTTCAGTATTTTTCCTCCTCTGGCTTCTAGTAAAAACCACCATGCATTCTCCCTGTGGATCTTTCAACCAGTTGCTCAGCCAGTTGGCCCACCTGTACCTCCAGATTCTTGATAGCTGACTTCGTACTCTTGTGATTTAACAAAGAAAACTGCATAGATTGAGTCAGAGTATCTTCTAGCTTGGTGGTCCTCTCATAAAGATAAGGCTCTTCATTGGGAGGTTGGATGGATGGACCACCTTGATCTTTGTTGAAGTTATTCCCATGATGGGATCTCCAACCTTATCCTTGAGAGAAATTTTCCCCCTGATTGTATCCTATAGGTCCTCTTTAATGGAACCCTTGACAGTTGGGATTGGCCATGTAGTTGACTTCTTTGGATGCATCATCATGAGCCAAGCACATGCCTCACTCATGGGCTCCACCATAAATGTTGCATCCCCTAATTTGCATAACTGAAGAATAAGCAAGTTACGCTACATGCAGTTTTTGAAGAAGCTTGTTCAAGGTCTCTATGAGGGTCTCAATTTGCTTTGCTAGGAGCTTGTTTTGATCTAGTAATGCATCTTGAGATGTGAGCTCAAGAAGACTCTTCTTTGTCGATGTGTAAGCTCGGTCACAAAGGATGGCATGGTCACTGTCTGCCATGTTTTCAATCAACTCCATAGTTTCATCATGTGTTTTCAATTTGATCTTTCCACTAGAAGATGCATCAAGAAGCTGCTTCAAATGGGGTCACAGGCCATCAATGAATATATTTAGTTGAATAGGCTCACTAAATCCATGAGTAGAGTTCTTCCAGAGTAAACCATGGAAGTGGTCAAGAGCTTTACTCATTGATTCATTAGGGAATTGATGGAATGATGAGATTTCCACCTTCCCCTCAGTGGTCTTGGACACTGGAAAATATTTATTCAAGAACTTCTACACCACCTCTTCCCATGTCCACAAGTTATTTCCTTTGAATAAGTGTGTAGAAGCAAAGCTTCATGGTGAATCAAAGGTGATTCAAAGGTGTTTTGATGATAACAAAAGATGATGACAAAGGTGAAGACAAAAAAGCTCAAAGATTTATCAAAGAACAACTCAAGTGAATCAAAGATCAATCAAAGAACAACTCAAGTGAATCAAGAACAATTCAAGAGTTCAAGATAAGAATCAAGAAGAATTCAAGACTCAAGAAGAAAGTTTAGAGTCAAGAATCAAGATTCAAGGTTCAAGATCTCAAGAATCTAGATCAAGATTCAAGACTCAAGATTCAAGAATCAAGAGAAGGCTTAATCAAGATAAGTATGAAAAGTTTTTCTCAAAAATTGAGTAGCACATGATTTTTCTCAAAACATGTTTACCAAAGAGTTTTTACTCTCTGGTAATCAATTACCAGATTGTTGTAATCGATTACCAGTAGCAAAATTGTTTTGGAAAAGTTTTCAAATTGAATTTACAACGTTCCAATTAATTTCAAAAAGCTGTAATTGATTATAATGTTTTGGTAATCGATTACCAGTGCCTTTGAACATTGAAATTCAAATTCAAAAGAGAAGAGTCACATCCTTTCACATAAAAGCTTTGTGTAATCGATTACACTGATTTGGTAATCGATTACCAATGATTGTTTCTGAATAAAATCAAAAGATGAAACTCTTCAAAAGGTTTTTGACTTTTCAAATTGGTTTTAAGTTTTTCTAAAAGTTATAACTCTTCTAAATGGTCCTCTTGGCCAGACATGCGGAGTCTATAAAAGCAAGGCTTTGATTTGCTTTTCAAGACACCATTTTCAATCAATCTTTTACGAGCCTTGAATCTTTTTGAACTTCTTTTTCTTCTTTGCACCAAAAGCTTTCTGAAGTTTTCTGGTTTTCTAAACCTTGAAAACTTGTGCTATTCATGTTTTCATTCTCTTCTCCCTTTTTCTAAAAAGAATTCGCCAAGGACTAACCGCCTGAATTCTTTTTGTCTCTCTTCTCCCTTTTCCAAAAGAACAAAGGACTAATCGCCTGAATTCTTTTGTGTCTCCCTTCTCCCTTGTCAAAGAATTCAAAACGACATAGTCTGAGAATTCTTTTGATTCTTCCCTTTCCCTAATACAAAAGTGTTCAAAGGACTAACCGCCTGAGAATTCTTTTGTATCCCCATTCACAAAGTATCAAGGGTTTAACCGCCTGAGATCTTTGTCTTAACACATTGGAGGGTACATCCTTTGTGGTACAAGTAGAGGGTACATCTACTTGGGTTGTTGACTGAGAACAACAGAGGGTACATCTCTTGTGGATCAGTTCTAGTGGAGGGTACATCCACTAGGTTCAAAGAGAGCAAGGGAGGATACGTCCCTTATGGATCTTTGCTTGTAAAAGGATTTTTACAAGGTTGAAAGAAATCTCAAGGACCGCAGGTCACTTGGGGACTGAATGTAGGCACGGGTTGTTGCCGAACCAGTGTAAAAACTCTTGTGTGTTTGTCTCCTTCTTCCCTACTCTTTTACTTTCCGCTGTGCATTTAATTTCCGCTTTTACTTTCTGTTAAGTTTCTCTTCTACTCCTCATTCTCTTAACAATTTAGTAAAAGCCTTAGAAGAGTAATTTTTAATTAGTAAAGGTTTAGGAATAATTAATTCAACCCCCCTTCTTAATTATTCTGAGGCCACTTGATCCAACAAGTGGTATCAGAGCAAGTATCTTGTAGAAAGTCTAACCACTTCAAGATAAATGGCCTCCTCAAATCCCTTGTTTCTTGAAGGAAATTCCATTCACAGACCACCCATTTTCAATGGTGAGGGTTACCATTATTGGAAAACCCACATGCAGATATTCATTGAAGCCATATATCTAAATATTTTGGAAGCAATAGAATTAGGACCACACATACCCACTATAGTAGATGTATGCACGATCACTACAACCCAAAAACCTAGAGATAAGTGGACAAAAGAAGATAGGAGAAAAATCCAGTACGATCTCAAAGCCAAAAACATCATCACTTCAGCCCTAGGAATAGATGAGTACTTCAGAGTGTCAAATTGTACTAATGCCAAGGATATGTGGGATACTCTCCAGTTAACCCATGAAGGAACCACAGATGTAAAAAGATCTAGAATAAATACCCTTACCCATGAATATGAATTATTTAGGATGAACCCAAATGAAAATATCCATAGTTTGCAAAAAAGATTTACTCATATAGTAAACCATCTTGCATCTTTAGGAAAAATCTTTCCTAATGAGGATTTAATTAATAAAGTCTTAAGATGTTTAAGTAGGGAATGGCAGCCCAAGGTAACTGCTATTTCTGAAAGTAAAGACCTTTCTTCCATGTCTCTTGCCACTTTATTTGGTAAATTGCAGGAACACGAGATGGAACTTCAACGCCTCAATCAGAATGAAGAAAATGACAAAAAGAAGAAAAGCATAGCCCTTAAAGCCTCATCTTCAATACAAGAAGAAAACGAAGAAGAAGATTTTTCCTTCTTTGTTGAGAAATTTCATAAATACATCAAGAAAAGAAGAATTGACAGGCGCCAGAATTTCAATAATGGAAGAAAATCACAAGATGATTCTCAAGTCCTTAGGTGTTACAAATGCAACCAAATTGGTCACATCAAGGCCAGCTGTCCGTCAAATGAAGAATGGTCGGAGAAAAGTGAAAAGAAAAGATTTGATGAAAGAAGAACTAAGAAAGCATACATTGCATGGGATGACAATGATTCATCTGATGGTTCAGAAAAGGAGATTAATCTTCTAACCAAAGATTATGAAAGTGACGAGAACATCTCTCAAGAATGAAAAACAAGAAGAAAAAACATGATCCTCATCTTTGAAGATATCGACACTTTAATCTTGAAAAAGGTAATATCAAAAACCATTATCTTATTTAAATTTCTCTTAAAGTTGAAATTTTTATTCAAACAATTTGATTATGATGATTAACAATTCTGTATTTGTTTGTTTTTTTATTGTTTGAAATCATGAGTATATGTTCTTGATTGATTTCATCTTATTTGCATGAAATATTCATTCATTCATTTAAATAAAATCAATACTCTTCATACTTGTGTTGATTGTTTTGATAATATTGATTATTTACATGTTTTAATGTTCATGCATAGTATGATATGTGAATTACTTGATTGAGAACTATTCATAAAGTATTTTTAAATATATTTCTTATGAAAAAGTATTTTGATATTAACTCAAAACTTCTTCTCTCCTAGAAAGCCTTTTGTTTTTTATTTTCTGGCTAAAATGACCTCTGGTAATCGATTACCATAATAGTGTAATCTATTACAAGCAGTTATTTCTGGCTATGTTGCTCTCTGGTAATCGATTACCATATTTGTGTAATCAATTACAACGCGTCCCTGCACCTATATATTCAGATTTCAAATTCTGAAACCTGCAACAAGCTTCTCTTTCGAAAAACCCTCGCCCCCAATTTTTCTTCCAGCCATATCTCACTCAATTCTTGTCCAAATCACTCCCCACAAAGCCCAAACTTCATCTTTTTTCAATCTCTTTCATTTGAACTAATTGAAATTCTGAAAAAAACTCCTCAAATGGCAGAACCATCGAAGAAGCGGAAAGGCACTTCGAGTCAGAGTCAACGGCATTCCGGGGCATAGGAAACCCCAATTCCTTCCTCCATTCCCTCTGGATCATCGTTCTCATCAGAGGAACAGCGTATACGGTACACAAACCTCTTTTCCTCTCGTTCCATTATCGACCCAAAATTCATAGATATAAATTTCTTCTCAAATGAAAGTTTTGAATGCCTTCAAGCATTTGAAAACTCCAATCTTATTCCATTCATGTCTCTAAAATTACCTGTTTATTCTGAACTAGTCAAAGCCTTTTATTCTAATCTAGAAATCCATGAGGGTACCCTAATGTCTGAGGTTTATGGGACTAAGATGGTCATTGACCAGTCCCTATTGTATGATTTAACCCAATTGCCAAGCGAAGGTGTACTATTTGAAGGTGCACTGATTGACGATTGGAAGTTTGATTTCTTTGTACATGATGCCCGCTGATTGGTTTGTACCAATCAAGAGGATATGACCGGAAGGCTTCTTTCCGGTTCATTGGCTTTTGAAAGCCGCATCCTCCATTACCTTATTGTTCGCATCTTGCTTCCTAGATCTTCAAACCTTGCCCAGGTTTCTGAAGAAGATCTCATTGTCATATGGGCCTTTCATAAAGGTTTACAAATTGATTGGGCACACCTTGTTAGATATCGCATGCATAAGGCATTGCGATTGAATGCCCCTTTGCCTTATCCTCATCTTGTTACCCTTTTCCTTCAACACTTCAACATCCCTCTTGATTCTGAACCTTATGTTCCAATCAAGAGATCATTCCTTATAGGAGCTTCATTCATAGCATCCTTTGGTTATATAAAGGAGCATGATGGCTCTTGGGTGAAGTAGGGTGCTAGAAATGTTGGTGAAGAAGGACATGAGGGAGAAGATTCATCTCTTCTTTGGAAGATTATGGACAGGTTTGATGGTCTTCAAACCTTTGTTGGTGAGAGGTTTGACACTTTGGAATTGCAAGTGGATATGTGCTTCAATGAAATGGAGTCAAGAATCACAAAGGTTGAAGAAGATGTGTCTTACATTCGTTCAAGCTTTGATCTTCCACCACCACCGCCACCATCATCTTAGATCTCTATTTTTATATTATTAGTACTTTGATTTTTAGCCTTGTATTTTGGCTATATTATTATGGTATTTGAACAATTTACTATTTCCCTATTTGCATGGTATGTTTGAACAAATATTAAGTATGTTATTTGACTATATGGGTTTTATAGATAATCTATTTATGATCGTTGCTTCATGATTCTTGCTTCATGGTTTGGTTGTTAGTTTCTCAATGAATGTTGTATGGATGTTTAGTTATGTTTGATTATTTCAAATTTGTTATGCACTTTGGCTTTTTGTTGATGCCAAAGGGGGAGAGAAATGGGATTAAAATCAAGAGCTCACATGAGTAATCAATTTAATTTTAAGATATGCACAAATTCAAAAACAAAAGGGGAGAATTTATGTGAGTGATCGACTAGGAAAAAGTGTGTGTGTGTTTCTTGATTTCAGAAGTTGTCATCATCAAAAAGAGGGAGCTTGTAGAAGCAAAGCTTCATGGTGAATCAAAGGTGATTCAAAGGTGTTTTGATGATAACAATGATGATAACAAAAGATGATGACAAAGGTGATGACAAAAAGCTCAAAGATCAATCAAAGAACAACTCAAGTGAATCAAAGATCAATCAAAGAACAACTCAAGTGAATCAAGAACAATTCAAGAGTTCAAGATAAGAATCAAGAAGAATTCAAGACTCAAGAAGAAAGTTTAGAGTCAAGAATCAAGATTCAAGGTTCAAGATCTCAAGAATCAAGATCAAGATTCAAGACTCAAGATTCAAGAATCAAGAGAAGGCTTAATCAAGATAAGTATGAAAAGTTTTTCTCAAAAATTGAGTAGCACATGATTTTTCTCAAAACATGTTTACCAAAGAGTTTTTACTCTCTGGTAATCGATTACCAGATTGTTGTAATCGATTACCAGTAGCAAAATTGTTTTGGAAAAGTTTTCAAATTGAATTTACAACGTTCCAATTAATTTCAAAAAACTGTAATCGATTACAATGTTTTGATAATCGATTACCAGTGCGTTTGAACGTTGAAATTCAAATTCAAAAGTGAAGAGTCACATCCTTTCACATAAAAGCTTTGTGTAATCGATTACACTGATTTGGTAATCGATTACCAATGATTGTTTCTGAATAAAATCAAAAGATGAAACTCTTCAAAAGGTTTTTGACTTTTTCAAATTGGTTTTAAGTTTTTCTAAAAGTTATAACTCTTCTAAATAGTCCTCTTGGCTAGACATGAAGAGTCTATAAAAGTAAGGCTTTGATTTGCTTTTCAAGACACCATTTTCAATCAATCTTTTACAAGCCTTGAATCTCTTTGAACTTCTTCTTCTTCTTTGCACCAAAAGCTTTCTGAAGTTTTCTAGTTTTCTAAACCTTGAAAACTTGTGCTATTCATCTTTTCCTTCTCTTCTCCCTTTGCCAAAAAGAATTCGCCAAGGAGTAACCGCCTGAATTCTTTTTGTGTCTCTCTTCTCCCTTTTCCAAAAGAACAAAGGACTAACCGCCTGAATTCTTTTGTGTCTCCCTTCTCCCTTGTCAAAGAATTCAAAACGACATAGTCTGAGAATTCTTTTGATTCTTCCCTTTCCCTAATACAAAAGTGTTCAAAGGACTAACCGCCTGAGAATTCTTTTATATCCCCATTCATAAAGTATCAAAGGTTTAACCGCCTGAGATCTTTGTCTTAACACATTGGAGGGTACATCCTTTGTGGTACAAGTAGAGGGTACATCTACTTGGGTTGTTGATTGAGAACAACAGAGGGTACATCTCTTGTGGATCAGTTCTAGTGAAGGGTACATCCACTAGGTTCAAAGAGAACAAGGGAGGATACATCCCTTGTGGATCTTGGCTTGTAAAAGGATTTTTACAAGGTTGAAAGAAATCTCAAGGACCTCATGTCGCTTGGGGACTGGATGTAGGCACGGGTTGTTGCCGAACCAATATAAAAACTCTTGTGTGTTTGTCTCCTTCCTCCTTACTCTTTTACTTTCCGTTGTGCATTTAATTTCCGCTTTTACTTTCTATTAAGTTTCTCTTCTACTCCTCATTCTCTTAACAATTTAGTAAAAGTCTTAGAAGAGTAATTTTTAATTAGTAAAGGTTTAGGAATAATTAATTCAACCCCCCCTCTTAATTATTCTGAGGCCACTTGATCCAACAGAGTGCAACCATCTTTTTGCTTCACCTGCCTAAGGAAAAAGAAAATAAATTAAGGCGGATGGCATCTTCTAGAACTCCTGCTATCTTCTCCATGTTGCATATGTCTATGTATGTAGCAAGGTGGGCATATGGATCTTCATTTGGTACCCCATGGAAGAGATTGCCTTGAATAAATTGAATGAGAGAATGTGGATAAGTGATATTCGCTGCATGAACTTCGGGTCGGGCTATGCTGGTAAAGTATTGAGGTGTAAAGGAACTAAAGTAGTCCTCTAGAGTAATCCTCTGTGGTAGGTCTTCTGCCATAATGTGCTCTTCAAAATTGGGATGTTAGTTGATCACAGGGAAAGAAATATATGATATAAAGGATGATGGTTCTCTCTCTCCTTGATCGGCTTGCACCTCTTATTGTTCTCTCCTTCTTCTTGTGGCGTTGTTTCTTTTGCAAGTTGTTTCAATCTCTAGATCCAATGGAACAAGATTGTTTCCTGAAATTATACTTCGCATACAAGAAAGAAAACAACTACAGTGCAAGTTATCAAGGTTAAAGATTATAAAAACAGAAATTAAACTAAAAATTAAAAATAAAGAGTGAATAAAGAAAAATTGAAATTTCTTTCTTTTCCTAAAATAAAAATTAAATCAAGGTTAAAGATAAATAAAAAAAAACTTAATGCTTTAAAATTATAATATCCAAATTACCAAGTACAAAGAACAAAGTCTCCGACAACGATGTCAAAAACTTGTTGAACGATTCGCAAGTGCACCAAATTGTCCCAGGTAGTAAAGTTAAAACGAAAGTCTGAGTGTCGAGTCCATAAGGACTTACTTAAGTATATGAATATATAATTCTCAAGAAATAAATAAATTGGATTAAAAGGTTATGAAATAATAATAAAATAAATTGGCATAAAATTAATTTAAATTAAACCAGAGAGAAAAACAAACATAAAAATAAACTACTTAATAAAACAAAAAAGATGAGAGAAGCCAATATCACTGCAAAAGTTAATGTACAAGATGAGAATGTTGGGAGCTTAACCTACCAGAGCTACTCTTGATATAATGTTAATGATTTTTCTCTATTTATGTTTATTCCAATTTTCACTTGCATATACTCATATACTCTAGCCATGATCCCTCAAGTGAAAGAGCCTAATTTATCTATTTTTCCTCCCAAATCCCTTTAAGAGGTAAAAACAGTTAAATTGCGTTAAAAATAGAGATGTATAACAAGCTAAACAAAATCAACATATCCCTAGTGATGAATTATTTAGATATCCTTTCCTAGTTCTATTGGAGAATAACACTTCCCAATGCTACGCCTAAAACTTACCATGCAAATGGGTGATCAAACCATAAACAATGAAATTAAGCACAAAAAAGGATAATGAAAAAGTAATATTCATAAATAGATAGGAGGAGTAACTACATCAAGAGCAGTTGGCTACTAAGCTCCCAACAAACATGGGTTTTAGCCTCTCATTGTCATGAGACTTTACAATTGCAAGAGGGTAATAAGTAGTAAAGGGGGTAATTGATAAAGGGAATGGAGTGAAGGAATGACTTCTAATGATTTCTTCTCTTACTTCTAGCCTTTAGCTTCTGTAAGGAATTGTATTCTCTTGAATATTCTTTTTTTTTCTGTTATGCATTTTTCTCCTTCTCTCTCCTTCTTTTATAGGTGCAGCTCAGCGTGTGACTCGCACTAAGTGCGCTTTCACATATCAGACTTCTCCATACTTCCTGGCGCTAGCGTGTTCTGCCCGTTAAGTGACTGCATTGCGATGAGCGCCTAGGACGCATTGAGCGAGCATGCTTCACATCAAGAAAATGTTTGACATACAATGACTTCAGGTATAGTAATTCAAAGAAAATAGGCCTTTTCTTCCAACCACTACTAACAAGCTCACTTAAAAATTGTTTGCCAAAATTATTACTTAAATTTTGAACCTTTTTTCAAACAACATATCATTGGTCAATGGCACATGAGCTCTACATTCCTCTGTATTCCTAGTGAATGTTTTCCTTAACAATTGGTAATGATGTGTCAAGGGTAAAAATATGTGATGTCCTTGGAATACATTTTTTGTTCAATTTTCCAATTACATTCAATAAAGGGCATGCACATTGTCCTTTGATATTGTATCCCAACAGATTACCATTTGTTGGAAAATCATTAATTGTCACAAATAACATAGCCCTCAAAGTGAAGTTTTCCTTCTTGTACCCATCATACACCTCCAAACCTATATCCCACGTTGGTTCCAGGTCTTCAATTAATGGAGCCCAGTATACATCTATATCATTTTTTGGTTGTTTAGGCCCAGAAATTAACATAGACAACATCATGTATTTGTGCTTCATGCATAACCATGTAGGTAGATTATAAATGACTAAAATAACTGACCATGTGTTGTGGGAATTACTTTGAATATTATGTGTGTTCATTTCGTTAGTAGACAATGCAAGTCGTAGGTTTCTTGCTTCTTCCCCAAATTCAAGATAATCTTGATCAATTTTAATCCATTTAGGAGAATATGTTGGGTGACGAAGCATGCCATCTTGAATCCTTTTATTTGAATGTCATGTCAAGTGTTTTGCATCTTTCACACTACAATACATGCGCAAGTTCCTAAATCTCAATATTATGGGAAAATACCATACCACCTTTGTTGAAGTTGATTCTCTTATATTTCAAGGCCTTACATTTAAGACACATGTTCAATGATGCATACTCATTACAAAATAACAAGAAATTGTTAGGACAAACATGAATCTTTTCATAGCTCATGCCTATAGAGCACAACATTCGATTAGCCTCATATGTTCAACTAGGAATCACATTATCTTCAAGCAACATAAGTTTCATAACTTTAAGCAATTCTATGAAACTCTTGTCAGGTCATCCATTGCTTGCTTTCAAGTTATACAATTTTAATATTGTTGACAACTTTGTGAACTTGGTATAACTACTATACAATGGTTCCTTTGTATCACTTTTCAACTTCAAAAACATTCCAGAACAATCTTGAATATCCTCTTCAACCACTTTTGCAATCTCTTCAAGGTGGCTGTCATCATATGTATTTGTGTTAGTATCATTTGTAGGATACCTCTCATTACTCCCTAAATCTTTGAATTCATCTCTTGTCTCACCATGCCTTGTCCAACATGTATAACTTCCACCAATTCCATTACACACTAAATGAGGCAAATTTACCTAAGGGGGCTTATTTTAAAAACTATTTACGGATTGGGGTCTATTTTAAAAGAAATGACGGAGGGGGTCTGTTATTGGGTGGAAGCCTCCATTGCCATTGGCGGCAAGGCTGAACCCGCCATACCCATTGGCGACAAAGGTGGAGAGAGGAGAGTGCCGCCAGTACCAGTGGCGATATAAGCCACATAGGAGTATGCTGTTATTAATTTTTATGTAATAATAGATATTTGAAGGTTAGGTTAGGTTAGTTAGTATAAAAATATTATTTAGTTTGTAGTATATATTTTTAGATATTATATATGTGATATATATATATATATATATATATATATATATATATGATACTTTAGTAAGCCACAGCCAAAGGTTCCATGAGATTTAAAAATATTAGACACACTAAATATTAGCCTTAGAAATATTAGGCACACACGTAATATTAGATAGGGTAGAAATATTAGGCATAAATTAATATTAGCGTACATATTTGTAAATTTTAGGTAGACATAAATTTTTAGTTTTTATAATATTAAGCATTTTACACATAAATAAATAATTGTAATATTAGAGATGCGTAAATTTGCCTTATTAGTGTTATATTTTTGTATGTTATATATAGATAGTATAGTTTTAAATAAATGAATTGATAAGTTAATATTGTTTGAGTTAATTATATATATATATATATATATATATATATATATGTATGTATATATATGATCAGATAGTATTAGTTTTAGTTTGTAGGTTAATATTAATTGTTTTAGGAAATTTATGTTATTAAATATATGATAGATTGTACATTATTATAATTTTTGTATATATATTTTTAAATAATTTTTTGCATTTCAATATTTGTTTGTATTATAAATAATTTGTTAGTCCATATTTTATTCAATTATTTATTTTAATTGTAGAAAAAAATTATTTATTTAAAGTTTTGTTCACATGTATTTTAATTTATGTATAGAATATATTAAAAATTGGCCAGTTTGATTTTTTTCAAATTTATTGTTATATATTTAATAATGTTTTTATAAATGTGCGTAGTTTAATTTAATTTATATTATCTACAAATAATGTATTATATTTTATTTTGTAGTAGTAATGGCATCTTCATCATCATCTTCATCACATGTTAACATTAAGTCTGGCATGTATTATGTATGCAACCTAAGCATGTTTCAGAACATGTTTGGAATGGGGAAAAAGATAGGAAATTACATATCAGACGAGCTGTCCCCACGTATCAAGGGGAAAAACAAATTCCTGAGCAAATTTTTCCTTTTCTTCTAAAATCTGGTTTCGCCTGGATTATCAAGATGGGGTACTTAAAAATAAATGCCTCATTAATTAGTGCTCTGATAGAAAGATGGAGGCCGAAAACACATACCTTTCACATGAGATGCGGAGAATGTACTATTACTCTCCAAGACGTCTCTGTATTGTTAGGTATAAGTGTGGATGGTTTACCATTAATCGGTCCAACAAATCTTGATTGGGCTGATTTATGTGAGGAATTATTGGGAGTCAGACCACAAGAAGATGAAATTAGAGGTAGTGTGGTTAAATTAAGTTGGTTGGCTCACCATTTTGCACAAATAAATAACGACGACGACGAAGAACAAGTACGAAGGTTTGCCCGTGCATGGATACTGAGATTCATTGGAGGTGTCTTGTTCGTTGACAAAAGCAGTAACAAAGTTTCGCTAAGGTACCTTCAATTTTTACGTGACTTTGAAGAATGTGGCAGATATGCATGGGGAGCCGCCGTACTTGGTTTTCTATACAGAGAGATGTGCAATGCCACCGATTATAAAACTAAATCCATCGGAGGTATGTGCATCTTACTACAAATGTGGGCTTGGGAACGATGTCCAACCTTGGCTCCAAAGAGGACTCCTTCCCAAGTAGAAAATACATCACTGGGGCACAGGTTAGTCATTTTTAACAGCGTCTTTCATTTCAATAGAATAAATGGTTTTAGCATATATTAAATTTTAATCTTTGTAGGTGGCTGCGACGTGGAAACCAACATATCGGCAATGATGATGTGAGAGTTTTTTGTCGCAAGTTGGATATTATGAAACGTCATGAGGTAAGAACATGCTATTGTATTTGTAAAATAAAAAATTATATGTGTTATTTTACTAAAATGTTCACAACTATGTTGTTATTTGCCGTTTGTGTGGGAGCACCCATCAACCGTTATATCACTGTTGCCTCCCGTTTGTTTAGTCGGAAGTCTCGCGTGGTACGCGGTGGTGCCACTAATTTGTTTCCAAGTTATTGAGTGGCACCAACCGGACAGAGTATTGAGACAATTTGGGATGCAGCAACCAATTCCAGAGTCTCCTTCACAACCCTTAAACATTCATGGCATAACATTAAAAGGGAAACATGACGAAAATTGGGGGCAATTGTTCGCCCCAATGATTCATAAGTGGAATAATCGTCATGCATTTAGGGTCGTCGCTTATCCCCGACAAGAAGGCCTATTAAGCTTTAACTCGGACTACATGGTCTGGTATAGGCAAAAGACAAAGATGTTTGTTGACCCACAAAATGCAAAGACGGCTACATTGGTATTTTTTAATTTTTTTGAATATTTAACTTGAACATTTTTTTAATGATGGCATTAATTTTCTGACCGACCCTTATAATTGCAGGCTGGAGTTGCGGAGACATTACAATACATGGTGTCTCCTCAAGGGAGGAATACATGGACAGTTGATGATCTCGTGTCTTATGTGGAAAAAATTACAATTTTATCCGAAGAGCAAGAGAGAGTCATTGAGCCAATGTCACATGGTCCTGCATCTGAGCGTCAATTTCCCACACAACAGTTTCATATACTTCAGTCAAGTGTTGAAACTCAGGGCATAGACAGACAAAGGGAGACTGTTGAAGGGGAAGAATATTCCCAAAAAATGCCGGAGCGTGGCCATGGAATGTATTACACGCCACAAACATTTGCTGAGTATCCGACACAGATGTATCAGTATCCTTTTCAGGGTCATCACACTGATACTTCTGCAAGCCAGCAATCGTTCGGTGGTGTTGCGGAAACACAAGCTCATTTTTCATGGCCCACAATGACCCCTTCACAGCAATATCATGGCCCAATTCCAACACCTAATGCCCCGTTAGGAACACAATGGAATGTACCGGGACAAATACCTAATACGGGTGACTTATTCGGTGTTGATTTGCGTCACGCATTTTCTGCGGAGGCTGACGAAGAAGAAGCGGGGAGGCATCGGGGCAGAAGAAATCCTGATCGCCAAGCACGAAGATAGGATCGACCATGTGGCACATCCTCACAGCATCACGGACACCAAAATGAATGATTTGCATGTCTCCGTTTATTAAGGCTTTGTTGTATATTTGTCATTTGAATTTCACACGTAATGTATGATATTTACTTTATTAAGGCTTACTTATGGATACAATTTATGTCGCGTATCAAACTATAATAATCAATGAACCCTAAACCAAATAACTAAGGTAGCCAAAAGGAAAAAACTAATGTTTCTAAGTAACAATGAACATCAATGTGAACTAAACCCTAGCCCATAAAAACTAACCCCTAACCCTTAAAATAAAAAACTGACCCTAACACCTAAAATATAAGCACTAAGCCCTAACCATTAAAATAAAAAACTAACCCTAACCCCTAAAATGTTCAGAACTAAACCCTAACCATAAAATAATCACACTAACCCTAACCCTAAAACTAAGAATTAAACCCTAACCCTTAAAATAAGAACTAAACCCTAACCCCTAAAAATAGGAACTTAGCCCTAACCCATGAAATATAAAAACTAACCCTAACCCTTCAAATAAAAAAACTAAGCCTGACCCTAAAAAATAAGAACTAAACCCTAACCCTTAAAATAAAAAACTAACCCTAACCCCTAAAATGTTCAGAACTAAACCCTAACCATAAAATAATCACACTAACCCTAACCCTAAAACTAAGAATTAAACTCTAACCCCTAAAATAAGAACTAAACCCTAACCCCTAAAAATAAGATCTAAACCATGCCCCTTAAAATAAAAAACCTAACCCTATCCCCTAAAATGTTTAGACCTAAACCCTAAACATAAAATAAAAAATAACCCTAACCCTAACACTAAGAAATAAACCCTAACCCTTAAAAATGAGAACCAACCCCTAACCTTAAAAAATAAGATCTAAACCCTAACCCTTAAAATAAAAAACCTAACCCTATCCCCTAAAATGTTCAGATCTAAACCCTAAACATAAAATAAAAAATAACCCTAACCCTAACACTAAGAAATAAACCCTAAACCCTAAAAATGAGAACCAGGCCCTAACCCTTAAAAATAAGATCTAAACCCTAACCCTTAAAATAAAAAACCTAACCCTATCCCCTAAAATGTTTAGAACTAAACCCTAACCATAAAATAATAAAACTAACCCTAACCCTAAAACTAAGAAGTAAACCCTAACCCTTCAAAATAAGAAATAAACCCTAACCCTTAAAAATAAGATATAAACCCTCACCCTTCAAATAAAAATCTTAGCCCTAAACCCTAAAATAAAAAAATTAACCCTAAACCCAAGGCTTAGACCCTAAACCATAATGACTAAGTCCATAGTTTGTCATTGTAGATAGTTAAAAAAAAAACTAAGGTAGACAAAAGAAAATAACTAACGTTTCTAACTAACGATCAACACCAATGTCACTCAACCTCGATTGATCCACTCCATATATTTCAACTTCTAAATGTAATTTTATTTCATTAGAAGCACACATTCAACAAAAAGTAACTGATGATTTCATTGAAGACCAATAAGTAAATACATTGAACAAAACCTAAAGCAATACAAGTCAGTCATGTAACATACATAAATCAATTAAATGAATTACTCCCATGGTCAGATTGCATTGGACATCGACGCCTATTGTGCCCTTCAGCTCCACATCTACTACATTTTTGTCGGTGGTCAGATGGTTCGACCCAATCCATCTCATTCCTTATCCTTGTTGATTTTGGCCGACCTTTCGCACCAATTGTAGTTGGGTCAGGGATTAGTGTCCATGCCTCATCAGAAGGAGGAATTGCCGCTTCATTCCCAAGAGGCCACCATTGTGCGGAGTATGCTTTTAAGATGTGCTCATTGGTGTAAACAACATCTATATATAGTAGTTCATGCTCACGTAACCACAAGCTGCAATAATGTGTGAACATGGATAGTGAAGCGCAGAATACCTTCCGCATTGACAATAATTGCCATTCAAGTTAACTGCCCATTTTTGTCCGCCACGTTGCATTATAGGATTGAAGGTCTCCTCTACTTCAAACCTTGTCGAGTGGATATCATACACGCGAACGATGTGCGAACAAGCTTGTTCTTGATTTTTCCTAAGTTCTATAATAAGCTTAGAACAATAAACTTGGCCTTCTCTTAATTGTCTTTGGGCTTGGCGACCACGATCAACAAAGTACTTTCGGCACCTACTATATGTTGACTTGACCAACGCTGTTATTGGAATGCTGTGACAATCTTTCAACACCTTATTCACACATTCTGATAGGTTGGTTGTCATGTGACCATATCGTCGTCCAGATGTATCGTAAGCCATGCTCCATTTTTCCTTTGAGATTCGATCAATCCATCTTGCTATGGCAGGACTCAATTGACGAAATTTTTCTAAATTTTGATCAAACACATGCTTGCAAGGAGTGTACGCTGCATCAAATTTGTTATCATCAAAAGTTGTACGTAGACATGAAACTCATATTAAATTAATGTATCAAATAAACCTTACCCAATTTCTTGAACATCTCTTTTTGTTTCGTGGTGTTGAATTTGCGATTGAAATTGTTGGCTATGTGTCGGACGCAGTACACATGATAATCGTGGGGAGGTTGCCAACCAAGTGCTTTGTTAGCGACAGCAGACTTTATACTCGCGTGACGATCAGATATTAGACAAATTTCATTCTTATCTGTGACGTGTTCACGCAAGTGGGCCAAAAATCATGACCATGCTGTTAGCGTCTCGCCTTCGATCACGGCGAATGCTAGAGGAAGAACACCACCATTTCCATCTTGCGATGTGGCCATTAACAGGGTCCCACGGTATTTGCCATATAAATGTGTGCCGTCAACTTGTATGATTGGCTTACAGTACTTAAAAGCCTCCTTGCATTGACCAAATGTCCAAAATACTCTATGAAACTGACGATGTTCGCGACTCACCCTATTACCAACAATAAAATCGTCATGTAGTATTTGAAAGTAAGAGCCAGGAGAATGATTTTGCATGTGTGTTAGCCATGACGAGAGTTTCGCATACGACTCTTCCCAATCGCCATATTCAATTGCAATCGCCTTTTGTTTGGCCATCCATGCTTTTCTGTATGAAACCTTATAGGAAAATTCACTATTTATCCTTTCTGGAATCAAAGAAATTTTTATTGATGGATCTTCTCTGATCATGCCTGTAATTCAAATAACTAAATAAAATTACAAATTAAAATAACAAATGACACAAAAGTAGGATAATATGAACATAAAAAACGTACCTACTACGCAAGTCGCAATTAAATTTGAATCAAGCTTCTCATGGTCTTGTGTCATAGTCATATTTAGACATGTGTGCGGTCCACCCCATTGTGTCACTTTCCATGCATCAGTTTTTTTGGATAAAATTGCCCTCATATAAAAAGGGCAAGGAGACTCTTCGGTGTTGTTGGGGCAACAAACGATATATTTGTGTGATTTCGTTTCAACAACCTTAAAACTTTGATGCACCTTCATCACATATTGTTTGAGTGCATTTTTTACCGCATCTTTACTGTCAAAATCCATGCCAACATATAATTCTTGTCCAACATTAAAAGTCGTTGGCATGTCCAGACCACAAATGTCCTCCTCGTCCGGATGACTCCAATTGATATTATTATAATGCATAGCATCATTCCAAAATGGATTTTGAATTTTTGGTACACCTAATAATTTATAAAATACAATCACGTCAACAAACTACTCCTATTTAGTTACCATTAAATACAATTCTCATAAAAAGATAGATGTATTCAACTAATTTTGTATTTCACAAACATTTACCTTCGCTTGGGTGAACAATTGAAACTGGTTCAACGATGTCAGTGACTTCATCGTCTATATCAGATATTCCATAATCACTATCATCTTCATCGAAAGACTCTTCAACGTATGAGTTAGATGCAAGATAATCATCATCATCATCATCATTATCTTCATCAACATGTAAATTGCTTATATTTCTTGGCAGTTCGGACTCATGATGAGATACATTACGTCCACATGACGTAACAGAATTTGCAGCATGAAACATAGAACCACCAGCAACATCATTTTCTACGTACAACTCTAGAATTGACATTTGTTGTTGTTATTGAAAACTTTCGATCATAGTTTCAACATCTTCGTCATCACAAATTTGCAACGCAACATATTTTCCTGAAACTAAAAATCTACAACTTATAGTAGAAATAATTTCATTATTTTCTAACTTTACCTTATCTCCAATTTTTTTTCAAAGCATAGAAACTAATTCCGCGTTTAATCTGAATGGTCTTTTTACTGCCTTCAAATATTACACCATCATTGTCTTCATATACTATTCCGTTGAAATACAACACTGTAATAATTGAATTTATGATATACCTACATCAACAAAATTAAAAATAATTAATCATAACAACAGTCTTTTTAAAATAAATAAGTGTATCTGCTTGCTGCATCTACTAAATTAAATTTAAACTTAAACTTAAACTACAAATTAAAATAAGTAAACATTATTAAAAAATAACTTCAAAGTAAAAAAATTACTCTAATTAAATAATTTATGAAAAATTCCTCAACTTCACAAAAAATTTTAGACACAAAATAAAAGGGTTATAAATGAAAGGATTACACTTAAAAAAATTTCAGACGGAACATAATTAAAATTACAATTTTTTTATTAACTTATACCATATTTTATAATTAAAATTACAATTTTTTTTGTTAACTTATACTATATTTTATCACAAGTAAAATGAAACTTCGTTTTTAACTCTAAACAAACCACAAAATAGTTAAGAAATAGCATGTAATTAGTTTTTGTCTTAAATTAAATTATATGTCAAATAATACCAAAACAATTCTATATGTCAAATACGGAAATTAAATTCATTCACAAAAACAGTTAAAAAAAGGCTTACAAATAATTACTGCTAATAATTTCTAAATTAAAAATCTAATTTACAAAATTAATGCAATTTGACCTTCAAATTTTATTCTAACCATAAAATTTATTACTTCAAAATAAAAAATTTATACATGAGAAATAAACAAAACTAAATAAGACTTTCTTTAAATAAATATAAAAAACTTACTATAGAATCAACAAATTTCAAACTCTTTCTCTTCCTCTCTTTAGTTTCTTACTCTCTTTCAGTATGAAATTTTGCAAGTATTAAGTATCATTGCAAGTGCTCTATTTAAACAAAATTTACAAGAAGAAAGCTGAAGCTATCTCTCAATTTACACGCCATTAAATTGTATGCATGTGAACAAGGTGTAGCCTCTCTGAACCCTAACCTGTGAACATCTAGAGCTAGCTTTGAACCCTATTTCAGACCTTATGTTTAGTCTCATCATGAACAAGGAGAGCATGCGCAACTTCCTACATTGAGTATCATTGCAACTGCTTTATTTAAACAAAATTTACAACAAGAAAGATGAATCTATCTATCAATTTACACTGTAAATTTACAAGCCATTAAACTGTATGCATGTGAACATATAGTCTCCCAATGCATGTGCCTCTGAACCCTAACATAACATGCTGCTTTCATATGTCTCGTCATGAACAGGGAGCATCTCGCCGTTAGCATTGGCGAGATTGCCCTAGGTGTATGTCGCCATTATTGCTGGCGGCATCAGTGCCTACTCAGCATGTATTTCGCCAAGAAGAATGGTGGCATGAGTCCTACGTGGAGCACAAGGGGAATCGCTTCTCCTACTGGCAGCATCCCTGAACTCGCTAATGCATCTGGCGGCATCAAATTAGAAACAGACCCCCCCTGCAATTTCTTTCAAAAGGGACCATGATGCGTAAATTATTTATAAATGTGTCCCTCTACAGTAAATTTGCCCACTAAATGATCTTTCAAGTCATGCACTTCCCTTGCATAAAAACACATTAAACAAGGGCATATCACTTTACTTGGGTCTTCTGCATGATCAACAACAAACCTAATGAACTCATCCACTCCATCTTCATATTCTTTTGATAAGTGGTTGACAACCATCCATATTTGATCCATATTTTACTAATCTAACAAAATAATTATTCACATTAGTCAACTTCATATTTTAGAAGTTTATGTCTACTCGTAAGGAGAAGCAATGAATCATTCACTCAATTAGTCAAAACAATTTGTGTATGCATTCATGAGTCACACTATAACATTTGAAACGTAACATTTTCAAGTAAATAGAGACATAACTATATGTGGATAAACAATGAAATACGATTGTGTACCTTTTTAGCCATGTGGCGTTGTAGATGAGGTGAGAAACGGAGGGTGTCGATGGAGAGTTATAAAGAGGAAATTAAATGAACAATCGAATGGAATAATTACTGACTATTAGAAGTATAAATAACTTTGATGAGAACACTCTAATTAGAAAGCAAGAAAATTTAAAAACAGATTTAGAGAATTCCTCAAGCATGTTGAATAAAGCACTAAAATTATTTTTTCTAGTAATGTGTGTGTGTGTTACTCCATAATAAAAATAAAAATAAACCAAATACTAATAAGGTTTGTATAGTTAGATGTATTTTTGTTAGAAAGCAATAATTAACAAAAAAAAGCTAAACATAATAACACTAGCGGGCCTTTCCAAGAGTTCAGCACTCCCTAATCAAATTTGGGTTATTTTAAGTTAATATACCCAGCAACCACTCCACAAAGTTAGGCTTTAACAAAATAGTGATCTAGCATAGCCATCAACATTGAAAGCAATGAATCTTATAGTATCTAAGAAAAATATAATACAATGAAGACAATATCAAAGAGAAAAAAAAAGGTGTGCATGAGATACCGAAAAGCTGAAATCTGGGCAGTTAGCTTCTAATTAATCTGATGAGTATCAACAAAACTAAATCAAAGGCAAGAAACAACCTTGAATTGATGGTGGCACTAGGAGCAACAGGTGCCAATATCAAATGTTTCACCAAATTTTAGGGTAACAAATATATGAAAAGGAGAAGATGAAAAAATTAGCGAGAGGAAGGCCAATGCTATAGAAGCCAACTAGAGAGGGCGAAAAGAAAGAGCATAAAGATTAGAGGAAGGTTTTGGGAAAGAAGGTGAATGTAGAAGCTAAGTTTTGTGTGTGGGAAAGGTTTTTTTTAAGTTACGTTTATGAGTAAATATATATAGAAAGAAAGTGTGTGTAGGTATATATAGAAAGAAAGTGCGGGAGAGTTTATATCAAAATAAAAAAAAATGTGCAAAAGATTATTTTAATCTTTTATATTTTAACGCCAAATAATGATAAAAAAAAAAAAAGATATAACATCCATCGAAAGATTAACAAAACATATGACACCTATCTAAAGATTAAAAAAAAGATTTAACTGCCCTCTAAGATAAAAAAAAAATACCACTCATCTAATGATAAAAAAAATATTTAACAACCATCCAAAATAATATTTATATCAAAAATTGTTTAATTTATTTTAGAGAATTTTAACCGTCATAAAAAAAATTTCAATTTATTTGTAATCAAATTATGCATGTAAGTCATATATTCATATCAGATTATCGTATAACGAAAATACCATTCAGGACCTTAAAAAATATGTTTTATTTTTACAAAGACTAAATTAATACAAAAAGCTTTACAAGGACCAAAATAATATTTTTCAAATTTTACAATAACTTCAAACATATTTTACTATAAAAAAAAATTTAACACCCATTTGATGATAAAAAAAAATTTAACACCCATCTAATGATAAAAAAACTGAACACCCAACTAATGATAAAAAAAAAAGATTTAACACCCATTTAATGATTAAAAAAAGATTAAGGTCTCTAGCTTAACTTAGTTTGCCAGTGGAATCTAAAGAAGATTAATAAATTCCTATAGAGAAGGTGAAATTTGGTGATTCATACATTTAAATTAGCATTGACAAATTAAGCATTTCAATACACTTAATTTATGCATGCATTAAAATAAATTAAAAATTAGATAAAATTAACATTATAAATTATTCAAAAATATATAACTTGTATTGGTTGATAAATCAAGCAAAGAAGCAACATATCAATTTTTTAACATCAAAAGGACCAAGTTGTCAAGATAGATAAATATTTTGAAACAATAGCAAGTAAAAAGTGTTAAAAAAACTAACCTTTAAAACAAGAAAAACCACGGTAAAATTAACTCAATTTCCTTTATACTCTTGAAATTCAACAATAGTGAAATAAGATATAATACTCCACCTCCTCTTATATTTTTTAAATCCATCTTTCTTTGTTCTTTGGCTTGCCTCCATCTGTCAACCAACAAATTATACGACAGTTCAAAACAAGGACTCACTCCTTTGATGCAGAGCTCAAAGACCTGAAAAGCCGTTGTTCATAATAAGAATAGTAGACCATACATTTACTACCATCAAGGTCTAAAAACAAAAAATAAAGTTCACTTGCTAGCACCACAAACATTTGAAATAGAACTATAGAACAATAGAATTGGGGAAAAAAAGAGATAATTATTTCTATAAAAAATTCTTTGAAGAAAGAGTAGTTCATGTTGTCTCTCAGGCTGAATCTTACATTTTCAAGTGCTTAATGAAAAAAATGATCTACAATTGAATCTATTATTAGCTTTGTGGTGTGTGACTCAAAATCACAATTGGCACAAGTGAGAAGGCTTTAAAGTGGTGCTGTCATAACTGTTTTCAGTTATTATAACTGAATTGGTTTTGACACCAAAGTATAGCCTTTGTTCCTAGGACTAACTTTTAGAGTGTATATATACTCTTGATCATGTAATGCAAAGAGAGAGTTTTAGAGGCTACAAAACAGAGAAGTTGCAGGAAATTCAGAAAGTTCTTAAAAGAGGTAGTGAGCTAGGTGATTGAGAGAGGTTTTAAAACGAGAAACCAAGAGAGATTAAAGTTAGTTGCTGCTTGTATTGAACTTGTAATTTCATGATCAATGTGATGATGATGAGTTGCACTTTCCCGTGGATGTAGGTACATTGTCGAACCACGTAAATCTTTGGGTCTTGCTCTGCTGTGCTTGTTTACTGTGTTTTTTATTTGTTTTTCTTTTGATCTTGTGCAGGTTTAAGAGTAGCAGAACTATAGAACTTTTTTTCAATACAATCACTAGGAATAGAACTATAGAACTTTTGTTCTGTTTGCTAGGTTTATTAATCTCTCTTATTCTATAACCATGAAAAACTCATATCCATATATAGAAAATCGTATACATATCAACTAAGCTAGGGTTGGTTAATAACAATTTTTAACACTTTAGTACGTACTAAACAATTAAGTTGTTAATAAGCTGATTATTGAAGCGTGAAGAATGAGGGTTAGTTCAATAAGACAAATAGCAATTAACAATAAGACATGGTATAAAGAAGAAGGCGAATAGAGTACCAATTGTGGAGGCGCTTGTGGAGTTAGGTTAATGGTGTACTCCAAAGTAACCACCTCCTCCTTCCTACCCTTCACCTTCTCCACCATGCTTAGTCACTAATTACTCACTTTCCTTAGGGATCGGGAAAGGCTTTGGCAACATTCTAAACTCAACAGAGGAGGAGAAGAAGAAAAATGAAGGGAGTACGAGGGAAGATCGAAATAGGGAAAACAATTGAGAAGGGATTGGACATTGGAAACAGTGGGATAGAACTCGGATCAAATTATTTTTATCTCACAAATTAAGATAAAAAAAAAAGGTATGTGGAATTGGAAAGTTCATGTGAATCACATATAGTAGATTATAGGTAAAGGTTTAAAATAATTAATTTTAAAGTTTAACAAGATAAAAAAATTATAATAAACAATAATAATATAAAATTCATACCATATATTTTAGTTTTTTAAGGGGATGCCTATTTTAGTTATTAATGTACATTTAAAAGTGTTTTTCACTAATATTATCCAAACGAGTTTCTATAATGATAAAAGTATTTTTTTTTTCCTTAAAGAAAAGTAATTTTAGAACAGGAGAGCTAATGATCGATAACACCATGGATAGAGTCTAGCATTGCGAGTTGCAATGGAAATAATGGCATCCGGTGGAGGGAGTAGGAATGTGTGAAACAACAAAGAGAGAAAGAGAATTACAAGAACGAGAGTACGTGTGAACCTTTTGCCAAAATTGGAAGAAAAAAAATAGAATTAACGGGGTTTATCTACATTAACTATGCGTAGGTATAAGTTTTACCACCAAAGGGGTCTACCTCAGTTGGTTAATTCAGAAGAGTGTATAAGTATTATAATTTTTCTCGTACTTTGATTCCAACGAATAAAAAAAGGATAAAAGTTCTACAAACGCTACAATTATAAGTGTCACCCTAAGTGTGTATAGGTATCGGTAATTTTTTTTAGTGTTAACACCCATCTAATAATCTAATAAAAAATAATTAACACCCATTGACATGACAACTTGTTTATATTGAAACATTGTTATATATATTTTCTTAAAATTTGGACAGGCACTTGCTTTAGGAAATGTTGTTTAACAACCGTAGATATGACAATGTGTTTGTATTGAAATGTTGTTAAATTTTTTTTATAAAATTGGGACGATACTTTTTTCAACAAATGTTGTTTAGCATCCATATCACAACAACACTTCTTATAAGAAGTGTTGTTTAATGTGCCTCTCACAGTGCTAACAGCATTTTTAACCAAAAAGTTTTGTTTATTTTATGTTGTTAAAGGACTCTTTTGTAGTAGTGAAAAGAAAGAGTTTACAAAAGCACACTAATAAGTCATTAGTGCATATTTAAGAGAAAAAAAAATGATAACATAGAATAAATATGAGTATTATAAAAAGTATATAAGGTGTGGACAAATCTATAGTTTAAGTGTTATATTAATCAATAGTTTGATTACTTAACCATATACTACATCATTTTACTTTAGAAGATTTGTGCTCAAAGAAAATTTATTATGAGATATTACTAAGAATGTGTGCACCAATACAATGAAAAACTATTAAAACAACGGGAGATTGATGCAGTCGGGAAAGTAGACACTGCTAGAAAATTAAAATAAAATGAAAGAAATAAATAAGAAGAAAAAGAAGAGTCTTGAATTAAATAATAAAATAACAATAGCAAAATAATTTTAATTAGCAGAACATGAATCAACAACGCACTATATCATACAATAAGCACAAAGAAAAAATAAATTAGGGAAAGAAATAATTTAGCCTAGGTTGAAGCACGTAAATGAAAGGATTCCCGAACCTTATGAACACCAATGCTCTTGCTCTCAAAAATAAGTTTTTCATAAGAGAAGGAAGAGAAAATTTTAGGAAGAAAGAAATCAGACTGTTGCTCTACTTGTGTGTTTTTTAGAGAGGAGGAAAGAAATATATATAGGCATAGACCCCCTTATTCCCTTATGTAACAATAAAATATAACTGTTGGAAACCAAATATGATCATTGGAAACCAACTTACAGGTGTCGAAACAAACGTAACAAATTGTTGACTCATTAAAACAAAATCTTAGAAAGATAGAAAATTTAATTTTACATAACAGATTCTAAAATAAATATTTTATTTTATAAAATAGAATTAATATAAGTAATATATATATTTATAAATTTTAAATTATAAAACAATATTTACTAACACTCCCCCACATAATTTAAAATTTTAAAATATATATTTAAAAAATAATAATTGTATAGAAACATAAAAGAAAGAAAGAGCATGTGATATTGTATTTCAGTATAAGAAACCTGCTGGGTTTGAGCCTTATACCTAGTGTTTATGAAGTTTCATCCAAGAAAAATATAATAATTTAATTGTCTTGAACTACACTTTCTTTAACCGGAATTTAGTACACAATCCCTACAATATTGGCGTTCAAATAGGTTCTAATCAGTGGTATTACGCTTGTATCTTGTTTCGTGAGTGACACTTAGAGATTAGCCCATATCTCACAGTGGCGGCCCTACCACCACACTCACTAGGTGAATCCTAAAAGAGTGGTTTGTGACCCTCACCCCTACAATAATTGTCATCGGATTCATTAAGATGTATTTTTTATATATATACCAAAAATACACATATACAAATACCTCAACCTTAATATTGTCATAATTTATAATACACATAGTCATAGGAATAAGAAACGGAACAACTCAGTCAAATTTTATTTTGGTGTACTTTAGTCAACAAATAATTTTGTTGTTACCCGTTGAACTCCATTCATGAGATCATCAATCACACAGAAACGGGTGTCCATTGTTGTAACTAAATAATAGGCTTTAGTCTCATTCCCCTCGATGACTCAAGTACTTGTTGACACGTCAACCCTTTTGTAAGTGGATCCGCAATATTATTTTCTGACTTGACAAAATCAAGAGAAATAACACCATGAGAAATCAAATTTCTGATAGACTTATGTCTCACTCTTAAGTGTCTTCTTTTTTCATTAAAATTTCTACTAGTAACTTTAGATGTAGCAACTTGACTATCACAATGCATTGGAATTGGAGGTATAGGCTTATTCAAGAATGGAAAATCACATAACAAATTTTTAAGAAACTCAGCCTCACTAGTAGTCGTATCTAAAGCAATAATTTTTTACTTCATGTGAAATAATAGTTTGTCTAGTAGATTTTCATGATACTGTACAACCAGCTAAACTAAAGACATAACTACTTGTCAATTTTGTTTCATCAAAACTAGAACTTCAATTTGTATCACTAAACCCATCAATTACTTTCCAATCTACCAACTGCATATGCAATATCAAGCAGGCCTAGAGAAGTTTGTCAAATGCTACAAAAACCATTAATTTGAGAATATTTATATAAAAAAATTAGTTTACTCAAATTTTTCTTTAACTTAATGGATGAGTCAGAAGGAGCAGAAACATGTTTCACATCAAAATAATTAAACTTCTTCAATAGCTTTTCAACATAATACGATTGGATAAAAACCATGTTATCATTTTTCTTTATATGCTTAATACTCAAAATCACATTTACACGACCAAGGTCTTTCATATCAAAATTTCTAGACAATAAAGACTTCACATCATTTATGAAATGCATATTACTACCAAATATAAATATGTCATCCAGATACAAACATAAAATGGCACATCCATTATCATCAAATTGTTTCACATACACACATTATCATTAATTTGTAAACCATACGAAAGAATAACTTGATCAAACTTTTGTGTCATTGCTTTGGAGCTTATTTTAAACCATATAAAGATTTAACAATTTATTTTTCAAGGAAAAACATTTTTAAAGAAAGTGACATCTCTATATTCCATAATAGTACCATTAGAAATTTCAGTCACTTCTAAATTAACAACTAAGAATCTATAAGTAGTATTATGTAAAGAATATCCAATAAAAATACAATTAACATTTTTTTTTCAATTTTCCTTTTCTTATTAATAGGGATGTTAACCTTTACTAGACACCCCCACACTTTAAGATATTTCAGATTTAGTTCTCTTTTTCTCCATAGCTCATGAAGAATTTTTTTAAAAAAATTATAAGATACCATATCAAGAAAATGACATACAAAATATAAAGTTTCACCCAAGTGTTCATTTTATTGCTTTGTGATTTGTATTTTCACATGTTTATTATTAATATTTATTATTATTATTATTTTAGCATGAAACTACATATATAGAGGCAACCAGTCACTAACGTATAACAACAAAATATTTGCAACAATAACATTAAGAAACCCTAACATTAAATACTTGTAACGTTCACAAAGGAAATTGACCAAGTAAAACATAACTTCCTAACATATAGGAATGAAATTAGTGGGATGCTTTTAGTTTTTCACATAGACTAATTCTAAAAGCATTTTATCTTTACAAAACATAATTGATAAAGAAAATATATTTTAATTTTAAATTATAAGAAAATATTTTTCATCAATCTCCCACTAATTTAAAATTTAAGGAAATGAAATAATATAATAAAAACATTTTTAATGGAGCATAATATATTGTGTTTTCATCCATTAATTTTCCAGGTTTACTAGAAAGGGACTCAATCATATCCATTATAGATATTTTGATAAAACGTGATGCTACTGCAGAAAAGACTATGCAAGAAGAAAGTATAAAATTTTTCTCTCTAAGACTATTAGAAAATTAAAATAAAATGAAAGAAATAAATAAGAAGAAAATGCAAAGCCTTGAATTAAATAACAAAATAACAGTGGCAAAATAATTTTAATTGACAGAACATGAATTAACAACGCACTATATCATACAATAAGCACAAAGGAAAAATAAATTAGGGGAAGAAATAATTTAGCTTGGGTTGAAGCGCGCAAACGCTATCCTTAGAGAGAAAACGCCCCCACTGCACTCGTAGGAAAATCTGATTGCACTATTCTCCCAAGATACAACAACTCATTGGTTCCGATCGTGTGTACCGAAAGGATCCCCAAACCTTATGAACATCAATGCTCTTGCTCTCAAAAATAAGTTTTTTATAAGAGAAGGAAGAGAAAATTTTTGGAAGAAAGAATATGTTTGTGTGTTTTTTAGAGAGGATGAAAGAAATATATATAGGCATAGACCCCCTTATGCCCTTATGCAACAATAAAATATGACCGTTGAAAATCAAATATGATCGTTGGAAGCCAATTCAACTCAAATGTGTCAAAACAAACGTAACAAATTGTTGACTCATTAAAATAAAATCTTAGAAAGATAAAAAAATCTAATTCTATGTAACAGATTCTAAAATAAATATTTTATTTTATAAAATAGAATTAATATAAATATTATATATATATTTATAAATTTTAAATTATAAAACAATATTTACTTACTAACAGACACTTTATTATAGAAAGATAGAAGAAAAATTTATTGGAAAGAGAGAAAGAGATGAAGTAAACACTTTATTGTAAAAAGAGAAGAAGTGAGAACTTTATTTAAGAGAGAGAAAACAATGCAAAGACAAACTAGTGGATATCACAAAGAAAATTCATTAAGTGTTACTATTGTACCAATACAATGAAGAATGAGAGACAGATGTAATGGAAGAAGTGAATACTTTGTTGCTAATAGAGAAATTGACGCTAATGCAGAGAGATAAATTAGTGTAATGGAGGAAGTGGATACTTTATTGTAGAAAGAGAAACAAATAATTTATTACAAAGAGAGGTTAGTAAGTAAACCTTTTATTGCAGAAATAGAATAAATAAAAACTTTATTTAAGAGAGAGAAAACAATGCAATGATAAACAAGTGATTGCCACAAAGAAAATTCATTAAGTGCTACTAATGTGTCAATGCAATGAAGGATGAGACAGAGATAGAGAAGTGTAATGGAAGAAGTAAATACTTTATTGCAAATGGAGAAATTGATACTAATGCAGAGAGAGAAGTCAATAATAAAGGAAGTGAATACTTTATTGTACATAAAGGGTAAGTGAATATTTTATCAAAGAGAAAAATCAGTTCAATAGAAGAAGTGAGGCAAATTTCCCCCTTTGGGGTACTTTTCAAAACAATTTCTCGAAATGGGGTTGTTTTGAAAGTATTTCCTGCATGGGGCTCTTTTGGACGTAAAATGCATGGGGTATAAAGCAAACCACCAGTGAATCTGGCGAGTTTGCTGTGCCGTGAAAGAATCGCCACTGGAATGGCAATTTAGCCATGCATGGGGAACCGCCAGTCAAACTGGCGAATTCCAACAGCTAGGCCTAGGCTTCAATGGGCAGCTTTGCAGGCTAAAGGCAACCAGTGGAAAATTTGCCCACCATGGGTGGTATAGTACCTGGAATCCTCCATATGTGTGCCTTGTGCAGAATTTTTATTTTACAACTTTTTTGAGTTATGAATTAGTGAATAACCCGCCATGCATACAGGAATCTCGCGGGAAAGATAAAGTGTATCATGTAATTTAAACTCTCATACTTAAATATTTTTATAATGTTGTACAAAATATTCGAAAGTTAAAAATAAATGGTGTTACGTAATTACCATAAGCCAGGACAGTAAAATATTTATTTATTTAATTTTAAAACTAAGATTAAAAGCTTCAAATTATTAAAAAGTATACAATTTCAAGTGGAATTTATCTTTCAATTATTTAAATGAAATTTTACTCATTAAAAAATTTCATGATTTTGTTTAAAACTTTTTCCAAACAATAATAAATTCAATTCATTTAATTTTTGTGAAATTTTATTACTTTTAAATTTAGATCATATAAAACTATTTTTCATTGTATCATCATTAAATTATTTTTTATGTTAAAAAATAGTTATTAATTTTTTATCATTATTAAATACGTTCTCTCTCACTTTGTATCTCTCTCTTTATATATAAAGTTTTCTTGTGAACCTAGGAGATAAGGAGAGAGAAAAAAAAGCTTTTTACCGAATAAAAAATGACAAAAATAATTGTCTAATAATAGACACATGATAAATAATAAGAAGGAAATGAAAAAGGGAAATAACATTAATCAATCAAGAGAATAAATGAACATATACGGGGTATTTTTCATAGAAAGATTAAAAAAATATAACAAACACTCTTAAAAAAAATACAACTCGCCAGTACCACTGGCGAGTCCTCTCTCTCATAGCAAAACGCCAGCACGACTGGCGAGTTACCTCTGCACCACTGCTGCCTTCCTGCTTCGCTGCGTCCCTGCACCCTGACGCCTAGCTGTTGGAACTCGCCAGTTTGACTGGCGGTTCCCCATGCATGGTCAAATCGTCATTCCCAATGGCGATTCCTTCACGGCACAGCAAACTCGCCCGTTCCACTGGCGGTTTGTTTTATGCCCCCATGCATTTTACGTCCAAAAAGAGTCCCATGCAGGAAATACTTTCAAAATAACTCCATTTCGAGAAATTGTTTTGAAAAGTATCCCAAAGGGGGAAATTTGCCGAAGAAGTGAAGTGACATGGATATAAAAGAAAAAGGTCAAAATATATAATTTGTTGTTTTTCTTCATTATTGTGTGAACAAACCTTAAAAAATTATTCCTCCTCATATGCAATTAAATATATGCAAAATTAGTTAATTTTTGTACTAATTAAAAAAATTAGTAAATGTTATTTAATTCTTCTAATCACATTTAAAAATAACTTTTTTTGTTAAAGTGACCCTTCATCAGTGATATCAAGAATAAAAAGAATCATTAAAAATTAAATGCCAATTAATTGAAGAATATTTTTAGAATTGTATCAATAAATAGAGTGAAAATAGTAAAAATTTACTCATATTTAAGTCTATAAAACCTTTTTTTCACGTTCGGGAGAATTATATAGAAACAAAGAAGTATTATTTATTGGGAAAAAATTATTCATAGTTAAGGATCTTTTTATTAAATAATAATGTAGGAGACATTCTAAATTAATTCTTATAAAAGGAACTAAGTCAAATTTTTATTTCGATTCTTATAAAAAGAGTCAAAGGAAATAATTAATTAAAATTAAAAAAAGGCATTTATATACAATATGCACAATGGGCAATTTTTATGACAATGCATAATTATAAGTTAAGTCTCTCAAAACAAAAGGAAACTAATTAATAAGCATCTTGTACACTACTTTATATTATTTTTTAAATTAAGATAAAATAAAGATTCAAAATATATTAAAAGGATTAAAATAAAATACATAATTAATTAAAGTAAAATATTTGTAAAAATTATAATTATAATTAATTAAAAGTACATCATCTAAAAAAAATAAAAAGTAACTTATCTTTTTTATATTCTTTTTTAAAGAATGATATGTCATTATTTTTTATTTTAAAGTTAAATGCATTTAAATTAATCCAATAACATGGTAAAAAAGGAATTAACCAAATATATTTTAAAATATTAAATACTTTTATTTTAATAAATATTTTTAAGACTCTACATAAATATATACATTATTGTTTTATAATTATATATATATATATATATTCAAATTTATAATATATATTTTAATTTAAGTTGAAAATTTAATTCAATACTTAATAGTAAATTAGTTTTTTGGTATTACTAACCACTGCTGTGAGGGCACTATAGTTAAGAAATATTTTGAGAAGTTACATTAACAATGCGTTGAAAATCATAATAGATGTGCATTAATTCCAATTTTTATTTTTTATTCCTTAATCAATATTCTTAGAATTTGCCTTATTTTAACCCATAGGACTAATTCACAAAAAGATTAAAAAAAATAGTTAACTTAGCAAATAATATTGAATTTTTTAATTTATATATTTCTATAATTTTTTTATTCTGTTTTTTCTTATAGTTACGCCAAACATTAATGAGACAACCTCTTTTCTTTTCAAAGATCTTTACTAATTTTAATTATTTCAATCTCATTCATCATTAATATACTTATTGTTTTAATTTTAATTTTTCATTCATGTAAATAGTCAAAATATGTTTTTGAAAATGTTATCTATTACAAGATTAATGTATTTTCACTATATATCTTGAACAAGATCTATCAAGATATATAACAAAAATATGTTTATGTTGTGTATCTCAATAAATCTTGTTCAGGAGCACAACGAAAATATACTTTTATTATGTGTCCATCTCAATGGAAATGTATTTTTGTCAAAACTATTTTTATAAAAGAATGAAAAAGTAGGTTAACTTAACAAAAATGAAAGTGATAATAGCAACTACCGGTAGATTTTCTCTCTTTGGGTCAACGAGAAATAGAGTATCAAAATTCAAAATTCTTGTTGGGCTTTGATATTTGAACACAATTGCAGCTACGTACATTGGGTTTGTTTGTTTAAGAATTAAGACAACTTCTACCGTAAATATTTATAAGAGAAAAAAAGTACTAAGATTAATTGGTTCACCACCATACATGAATTATTGTAAATCTATGTATAAATTAATTTTATTTTATAAAAGAAGTTTATTATCTGCTGTAAAAAATAAGTTTATCATCTCAAATATTTATAGAAAAATTTATCAAAGTTATATATATGAGGATCCATCCTCTCTATATATATGGAACATATACGGTTTTTTTTGTCATATAATTTTGTATACACAAAATTTTACAGTGAACATGCGTAATCAATCTGAAGCATATATTGTTTATGTATACAATGATCCTAAAAATAAAGTAATTATATATTTATTTTTTCATTAAATCATAGATTGTGATAAGATTAATTAAAAATTAGCTTTTATAATAATTATTTCAAAAACCATATCAACATTAATAGTATACAATTCTTTACATAAATCTCTCTTAAAATGAGTAACAAATTACAGTTTTTAAAGATTTTTTATTTTAATTTTGTTAATTCTTACTATTAAAATAACAGTGATCGACAATTTCATAAGGTATAACTTGATTTATTTTTTTTAGAGAGCTCCAAACTTTGAAGTGTAGATTTATTTTGGTGATTCAATTATAAATTTTATTACAAACATGCACACAAACTGATTGCTATTTTTTTAATCTATTTTCTTTTAATAGTATAATAACTCCTCCTGTAATGCACGAGAGTATATTAGAAATGTCAATATATAATAATAAATTTTAAATTTATATTTAATTTAAAGTTGCGTTGGCAAAAATGTATAATTAATTATTTAACTCATTAATGGAAATAAATAGTAATATTATACTATGCACTGTACTCTAAATTATTTAAGGAATTTTCGCACACGTTAGAATTAATTATCCAAGGAATTTATAATTGTACTCCTCATTATGACTAATCCCGCTTACAGTATTATAATGTGCAAAATTTACAACTTTAAAAATAATAATATATATTTAAATTAATTTTCAGAACTTTAAAATATAAAATTTTTAATCTTTGATCCATGACAAAAAAAAGTTTAAATGACTGCACTATATATTCAAAATAGAATAATCCATGTATGTCTCATTAATTAATATATTTAGAACAAAAAATTAATCTAAAGCCAGTTTTACTTAAAATTTGAAATTAAAAATAAATCAATTACTCGATCCTAATTACTTTCTGACAATTTGGGTAATATTTCATAAAAACTAAATATTGGCCAATTAAAAACACAAACAATTTGGAGTCAAAGTGTAATTTACATGAAAAAGATAAAAACAAACACATAATAATTACCTTCCGACAATTTGGGTAATATTTCATAAACTTCTAGATTGATTTAGACCAAATTTATCGAATAATAACTCAGACTAATAATAGATTAGACGACATATATTCAAATTCAAATCACTTTCACCGGGGATTCTAATTGATTATAATTTCTCTAATTAGACAAATATTGTTTGATCCGTAATTAGACAAATATATTCAAATTCAATTAATTCATCCTTTATTTCTTTCAAGTCAATCAATTAATTCATCATTAACTTTTGTCAATTTGTATGGTTTTAATTGATTCTTTTACTGTATTGAATTTTTAATTTACGTGTATTTCAAAATTATATGTAAATCAAAAAAATATTTGGGTATGAATAATCACTATTAAGTATAACTTATATGGTATGAATATCAATTCTATATAAAAATAATTACAGCACAACTAATATCTAAGTAAATTAATAATAAATCCAAATTAAAATATAAATATTTATATTTAATTATTAATTACAATAATAAATTAAAGCTAACAGCTAATATTGACCAATTAAAAACTATTTAAAACACAAAACTAATATTGGCCAATTAAAAACACAAAAAATTTGAAGTCAAAGTTTAATTTACATGAAAAAGAGAGAAATAAACACATAAATTGATAATGAATTAGAGAGGTACAAATATTATAATTTTCATAATGGATCATTCTTAATTGAACTATATTCATTACAAATTATGATATGCGTCCATAGAATCCGTATATGATTGATTTTGTAATGTCTTCATTTCTATTTCGTGATCTTTTGTTAGTTGAGACTTCACTAACTTGACCTATTATAGTTTTCTGATATTTTCAATTATAATTTTCTTCTTCAATATATATAGTACGTAGTTTCTTTCTTCAAATGGATTCTTGAGTAATAGATATTTCGTTGACAACTTACCTGAAATTTGCAATAACAAGTATTGAAAACACCACAACAATACAATAACATATCATATATGCATAAAATAGAAAGTAAATTAATTGAAAATTAGAAGTCTTGGTCTCTAATAAGACTTTCTAACTTTATTATCACGAAAAATAGCATCTACAAAATGATATAAAAAAATAGAAATTAAGAACCGTAAAAATATAGAACATATATCTCCATAAAGTATAGCATAAATACTAATTTTCCTTCTCAAAGAGCTTGCTCTAGAAGCTCAAATCATGGATACAAAAAGAAGCTAATAAGTAAATATGTGTCAATTTTCATAGGAAGAAAGAAAATAAAATAGTACAAAAAGAGTTCTGTTGAACCTTCATTTTGTCGAAAAACACTATTTAGAAAGAAGATGAAAAGAAATAGTGTATCGTAACAATAATCACCGTATGGAAAGTAAAATTTTGTTGGACCTTCATTTTCAACCTAATATCTGTTTTTGTCTCCCATGTTATGCACAACGGTGTGTTTCAATTCATGCACTTAATACCAAAACACGTAGAAACCTCAAAAAACAATAATTCCTAGATAAATACAAAATAGAAAAAAAATAGAGAAAAGAAATTAAGAAAATTTGAAATATAGAATAACACTCTTGATGTCTTAATCTATCACACCTTATATAGTGTGCTATATGATAAATCCGTTGGCTATCAAAAAAGGAAGTTGTAATGTAATTATTTTTTCCCTTAAAACCAAAATATGGTGTTATGGATGGCTAATAAATCCATAAAACCATTTGACTCAAAATGTTGTCAAGTTACAAGATAAATAAATGCCAAAGATTTTTTTTTAAGAAAGCGAATTTAACTTTTAAGGTGTCAATCTTTTGAATGTTAACATTCAATCAAATGAAAGGTTTTTGTGAAATTTAAATGAAAAGAATAAAAAGAAATCGATTCCATTATCTTTTTTCAGAGATGGAGAAGTCAAATCTCTATTAGTAATTGTCATTATCAAATTGATGGGAGTAAAATTTTAAAATGAAGTAAAGTTGAAAATAGATTATTTTGAATTAAAATTGTGTTCCAGATTTCAAAAATTATAAATCAATCAGTTTGACAGAAATTAAGGTTAACTGAATTGATTTAATGAATATAATTATAAATGATTTAATTTTAATTTAAAAATTAATTAAAATATTTTTGCTCCATATATATTAATAATGAGACATAAATGTATTAATTTAAATTTGATTTGTCGTCCAAACCTTGGAAAATTACCTGGTTTATTCAAAAATAAAAATTTAATGTCACTTTTTTCCATTATGTTTTATTATAATCTTTTATGTTTTTAAATGTATCTATTTATTACTCTTTTCAATATTTAGTTAGAAATATTAATGTTTTATTAAATTTTTTAAAAAAATTAAAATAAAAATCAAAATGATATAGTTCGAAAACACAAAAGATCAAAATAAAAATTTTAAAACGTAATGTATGAAAATGAAACAATTGTGAAACATAATAAACCAAAAGTGATATTAAATTTTTTAAAATAATTAACTTTAGATAATAGTAGCTCAAAATTGTCACTATATTTTGTTTATTAAAAATAAATAATAACTAGAAAAAATTATCATTTTCAACCTCTTCCATATCTGCAAAGGTAAAAAAAAATATAATACTACACAAATTAAATGACGTCAACACATAATCTCACTAGAACCACTAAAAATTCTTATATTCCTCATCGAAAAACAAAACCTTTCATACAACTATACTATTGGAAATAAAAGTAAGGAAAATTAAAGCAACAAATCAACAATTGTTTTCGATAAAAGACAAAACCATGATCCTAAATCACCAATTAACCCAGATCCAAACTAGAAAGTCATAATGTGACTCTTTATTAGGATTGCGAGTAAGACTTCAAAATTAAACTTTTAAATAAAGCAAAAATAATTGTGAAATATAATAAAGCGAAATAATTGTGAAATATAATTGATAAAAAATGACATTAAATTATTTTAGAATTTAAAAGTTAATAAAATTGGAAAAAAAAACTAAAGTGATATATTTTTAAAATATAAAAGACATATAAAACTTTTAAAAGTTAATATATTAAAATAAAATAATTACAAATATAATGAACCAAAACTTACGTTAAGCCAAAATAAATCTGTAACTTTAGCGGACTAATATGATACTGTATACGACTGTATGGAAAAGAGGGAAAGCTTAGTCAAAGGATTGGTTTCTTTCCACTCCGTCCCTGGCGCTGAAAGGTATAGAACCAGACAACACATCACTTCAATGCTCTCAGACCACAGAATGCAGAAATGTTAATGATGGCATCAGAATATTCATTAATGAAAAAGCTTTCCTCGAAATTCATTTCAACATGTCAAATCCATGCACGTGAAACAAACTTCACAACAGAAATCTTCCAACTAAGCCTGCGTTTTCAAGGATGCTGATAAAATTAATTTTAAATAAATTTGATTTTATAAAATTAGTTTTAGTTAAAATTAATTTTAAAATAATATGATTTATATTTAAATATTTTATCATAAAATTAAATTAAAAAAATTAATATATATTTTATGTTTAACAAAGAAATTATTTAAAATTATTTTAATTCACTATCAATTTTAATTTTTTTTCTAATATAAAATAAAATATATAAAAATATATTTAAAATTAATTTTTTAAGTCAGATTAAACACGCAGGAACTTCTATCCACCGTGCTGTAACCTAATAATACACGATGATTTATTTAATAATTTTTATGAAATGATAAATTGTATTATTAAAACAATTAAACTATTTTATAGAAAGTCAATTTAGAGACAACAACGTCAAAGACTCGGCAGAAAAATAAAAGCTGTCTTGTAAAGAACTTAAATTCGTTTTATTTTTTGTCTCCAATTAAAAGCTCATCTTTGATAAGATGCCAAATTAGGTACAGAAAAACCCAAGTTTTCTCATATATATTTCCTACTTAAAATTAAATATCATTTAAGTTTAGCCACTATGGGATACTGTGTAAAATTTGTGATTATTTATTGAGTGAAAATTAATATTTTGGTTGATGAGTTTTGGGCAATAGAATGTTTAAGATCATTTAATTGATTCAATTTGAAAAGTTTTGGGTAGCAAATGAGAATACAAAGACTCGATTACCTTTTTTTCTATAAAAGGAAATAATATTATTAAACTCCTATCAGATGGGAGAAGGTACAACTCCTAGCATCAGTTGAGACAAGCATGCTAGTAGAGGGAAAACAAAATTAACAATAGTCATAGAAGAATCATATTCATGATCCAAATTTACCATATAATCAGCACAACTATTTGCTTCTCTATGGACATGAGTAATGATTGTTCTCCATTCTATATTCCGCAGCATAAAAGACTCCATTTCTTTGAAAAATAGAAAATAAAAATGATAATATATGAAATTTAATTTAAGAAAAGAAATTAAAACTTTTTCTTAAAAAAAAAAGGTCCAAAGTCGAAAACAGAACAAAAAATATCCTGTGTTTTTAATTTCTTGAAAGGGTTTCAAAATGTTTGAGATTTTACACAATATTTGCACCATGAAGGAGTTCCTCCATCAACATAATGGTGTCCAAGCACCCTTCATAACCCTCACAACCTCAACAAGTCCCCGAATATCGCCCTTTTTACCCTCTTCCGCAGCAGCAACATCCATGCAACCACCATGGCAACATGGCTGACCATGAAATTCTTGGAAGTGCTGTTTCAAGTTATCAATAAAGATTTCTGAAAATATATAGACTTAAAAATATCACATCCATGTTTGCTACAAGTTTTATAAGAATATTTCCAAAAAAATATGAAATATACATGTTTTTTACTTCTTATTTTCATGCTAATATAGGTGGTGAGTATAAGCATTTTTCCACGGAAATGGAAGTTATTCTCTACCATAACTATCCATAACCCACTCCTTACTTCTTTCTTCACATTTCTTAGTTCACTTAAGGTGTTTTTGATACACATCAAAATACAGGATAAAAGACAATAACTAATATAAAATTTATTAAAATACGTAATATTAATTATTTTAATATAAATTATATCAAATTTAACATGTTTATCAAAATAAAAACAGAAAGACTAGAATAAAAAAAATCAGTATTACCTTTATAAAACAATTACATTGTGTAGTTATTATTATTTTTTTATTATTAAAGAAATAGAAATAAGATATATGTATCTTTTTTATTGGAATATCCTGTCTATTATTATAGTTTTTACGAATCAAACAAGCTTATATTTTTAAATTTTTTAATTAAAAAAATATTATTTTATTTTCTAAAATTCCTAATTAATCAAATTCATGAGAATAGTATTTTAAGACATAACATTCTTAGGAATATAATTTCCAGGCACACAAGATGGACACATTTGAGTTTTGGAGGTTTGTCATTGAGAAAGAATTAGAAAGGTTAAGGCCTCAGATGTTAATGGCATTGACGAAGTTCTGAGTTTATGATTTGATGTTGGGTGATGGGTTGGGTTTTGGTGTTTAAATTAGGGGTGAGCACGGATCAAAACCGACCACTAGGAAATATGACCTGTCATCATCCGTTTGAGTCTTCGGATCGGATTGGGTTCGGGTTAAATCTTCTTTGGGCGAGGTGGGTGGGGTTGTTTCGGATCTAGCATTCAACATCATCTTCATCGTCGACGACCACACGAGTTATTGCAGCCATTGTTGGGTTGAAGGTTTCAGAGGAGAAGAAAGGTTCGTACTGTGTAGGAGGGTGGGTATTGCTTTGTGGGAAGAGTAATATTGTATTGCTAATTTGAAATGGCAGTTTGCATTGTTGGAGCTTTGGCGGGAGGGGGGACATGGCCAAATGAGCCACAAGTAATTACAAGAAAGGGAAGGGGCACATGCATGCATGAAGGCATCAAGTTAAACAATGGAGGGGAAGCAAGAAAAGAAGTTGAAAGATTGAGATCGTGGAAAGAACATTGCCAACTGAACGGTGGAGAAGGAGAAAGAGTAATACTCAACTTGGTAAAATGTGATTACAACTCTGTGGCACATGGCTCAATATGCTCCGAAAATTAAAATAAAATACAAAAACAACAACACATGTTTAATAAATCTTGGAATTTTCAAATTTTTTAGAAAATTAAAAATAGAAAGAAAAATTCCAAGCTGAATGCGTCCTAAGAGATTTAGATAGAAGAAAACAAACAAAGAAGCAAATTTTGCTTTATTTTAAATGAGACTTTTGGTTGGAAAAAATTAAGGAAGTAAAATCACTCATAATTTAAATAAAAAGAGTAAAACTAAACTTTAAAAACATGAACTTTATTTTCTCCGTCGAATTGAATTAGGTGCATGACATAAGATGATCGAATGCTATCCTACCTGAATATTAGCTAGCAACTATACAAGGACGACAAAGACAAATGCTAAGAAGGCTTTAACTTTAAAAATGCTTTGAGTTTTAATTTTACATTTTCTTTTACGATAAAAAGATTTGTAAACACCACAAACCTATTTAAAACCTTAAAAAAAAAAAAAGATTAAAATGTGCAATATATATAAGATCAATATTCTTTATAGTTATATATAGAAATTAATAATAATGCACTGATGATTATATAAGAAATTGTCATTCAATTATAATGATATATTACTGTTGTTAAAATTATTAATATAATTTTACAAAATTTAATAAATTTACATTCATAATGATTTATAATTAGGTAACATTCTATTTTCAGTGTATGATCTTTCTTCTGTTTCTCTTGTATTAGTATATAAAGAATCGTGCAATTGTATCCAACCAATGCAGGCAATTTTAAATAGACTTATGTATTGCACCATCATGTAATTTTTTCTTTGGAGGTACTCCTAATCCTAGTAGATGTGAAATAATAGGAAAACTATTAAAAAATATTACTAATAAATTATTTAGAGTGGAAGAATGTTCTTGTATGTTACTCCTCTTTTAAAATTGACGAAAGAAGTCCGGTTGCTCTCTCTACTAGAAAAACCGTTCGATCTCTAACACCAATACAGATCCTACTTTCTAAGATGCATCTACCTAGAAAATCATCAAAAAGTTCAAACCCAAAAAACAATGCAGGATTGGTCATTCCCATGTACCCCTTCCCTTGTCTCTCTCCCCCACCTTTCATCCTCTTTCTTCGAGTTGTCTCTCCATCCTTTTACACCCATTTGGCCTCCAATTGAGAAGAACTAAGCTGCAGAAGTTAACAAATAAAGATTTTAGAAAGGGATGATTATTTAAAATAACATTGCTGAACATTTGGATATTTTAACACACAAACCATTTGAACCTAAAAACATACAAAAAATCCACACTCGTTCATGTCCGGTCGTCTAACACAGCAAAAAGAAACTGTTTTTACATGTCTACTTTCTCTTTCTCACTCTCCGTGTAAAAGAGAAGAGATACCAACCAACCCTTCCTTGATTAGGTGCAGCAAAACCATCACATCAAATCCAAAACAAGGAAAATTGAATGAGGAAAAGCAGTATGAGAACACAAACCAAGATTGTATTTTTTTAATCCCAATGAAACAACTTGGACTAATTCCGATTTGAATTCTAGTCTAATCTTGGTCAAGCCATAATTTTACTTCCCAAATATATTCTCTATTCACACAACCTATTTCCCTCATTACAACATAAACAAGAAGCAGAGGAGGAAAACAATCCGATTTTGTTAAATTACAAAATAATTTGAAGTTCCTAATACTCCAGTTTTGTTACATTTAGTTTTTTTATTCACGGTAAGCAGTGCAACAAAAATTAATGTTAACTAGTCACAACACAATGGACCTTTAAAAAATCCTTAAAGTCACTGTTCCAAAGACTAGTATTAAAAACCAAGAATTGGCCAGTAATGCAACAAGGATGAAATGAAATAACTTAAAAAAAAATTGTTAATTGTATTAGGGAGAGAGCGATGTTCTTACCCGGATCAGTTTGGTGCCTGGGTTGCATAGGGGAACGCGTAAGGTGTGAGTGATGCGGAAGTGCAAGAGAGTGCATCGGCGGGTGAGAAAACGCGTGATCAACTGCGGGGGAAGGCGAGAATAAGGCGAGGTGGTGGTTCAATACACCGTGGGAAGCCGAAGCACCGCCATCGTCGTGGAAGCCGAAAAGATCCTGCTGATTGGTGGGTGCGGTTTTGAAAGGGAAAAGCGAGAAAGTGCGGGGTGACTGTGGTGGCAGCAGAGGGGGAGGAGGCGGAGGAGGAAGCATGGCCTGGGGTCCGACGTAGGAAGCGAGTTCCTTTTTGGCGCGGTGGAGTTCGCTCTGCAGCTGTTTGAGTCTGTGCTGGAGGATGGAGATCAGACCCACGCAGCCATACACCGGGTCCCGCAAACGCGCTTCTGCCTCGTATGCTAAGGACTTAATCGCGTCTTCGCGCTGCGCCGCGTTAAGCTCGTTGAGTAGCTTGGCCACGTTGCTCGCCCCGAACACCTTGTGCACGTACGCGAACCGCTGCGGATTGTCCGGCGGAAAATACGGCGCGAAAACACACTCCTGCGTGCACTTCCGACGCTGAATCTTGCACGCCGCACACGGCGAATTCGACGACGACATTATTACTTTCTGTAATTAACAATTTATTACTTTCCACTCTTCACTATTCTTCAGTAAAACGTGGACAAAAACAAAACACACCGCTTTAGAGAGAGAGATTCAGAAAGTTCCGTGGTTAGAGGAGATATGATGAGTTTGTTGTTGTTGTTGATGATGATGATGTTGGCTATGCCATTTTTCAAGGATTTTGTTTTGCTGCTGCTGCACCCACGATCCCGACTTACTCGCTAACAATGCCACGCACTTCACCTTTTATTAAATTAAAATTGATCAATTATTTCCAAATTAATATATTTTTCTCCTTTTCAAATTCTCTGTTTTGATTACTTTGTTCCTATACTTTTTGACTTTTGGTTGCGTCTTTCGTAAACCCAATTTGGAATTTTGATCCTCCTGTATCATTTAACGTCACTGTTTTTAGAAATAAAATGATTAATACCTGAATTTTAAGATATTGGCTGCGTGTCATAGAATTTGAAGTATATCACGACTGATTATAGGAGAATATTTCATTCAAATTATTTTAAAAACAATCATTTATTTCTATTAAATTTTTTGCAAAATAAAATAAAATTAATTCTAATACACATATGCACATACTATATTTAAAATTTTGTTTTATTTTATTTCACATGGAAAATTAGATATATATACTACGATATTTCATAAAAAACAAAACTCATGCTACGATATATTCACACCTGGATTATATGTTAATCATTTTAAAGAGGAAGTTTATTTTGATAGAAAAATAGAAAGGATCTAATTTGAACAAGGTTCAAAAAAATGGTTGGAATTAGTAAAACTGTTTTGATAAAAAATGTAGGCGCAAGAATTAATCAATTTGTATGATTCTTTCATAAAAAGAAAAAATGGTATGTTGCTGCCATTTTTTAAAAGATTGAAGATTCCCCAAGTAATGCCTAAACCCAATTCAAAGAAAACTAAAAGATCATGAAACAAGTAAATAACATTTTCAAATTGTCTCATAAATTCTTATAAAAAATTATAAAAAATAAATTATAAAGAAAGGAAACACTGGCAAGAAAGAAGAGTAGAGACCACTCAATAAATGAAACAGTTACTGAAGGCTTTGTTCTCTTTTTAGTTGTTTGATAATTCTTCAATTTGAGTTATGGAGTTATAAATATGAGGAGTTTTTTTAGGAAAGGCTGATTCTTCTTTTCGATTACCATGTGTTAGATTTTTTTAATGGGCAACTTCCAAGTAGTTATTTTAAATAAACACTTAAAAATTTATCATCCAAATATTAAATTAATTTATGTAAAAGTAACTTTTTAGATAAAAACTTCTTGAATAAGTTATTTTTTTATAAAATATTTTATAATAGTATATCAAAACAGGCCCATAGTATGGCTGAGTAATTGAAATAATTGAAAATAATGGAAAATGTGAATGGAAATAAAAGCTTGTTTTTGAAACGTATCTTCAATTGCATCACAAAAAGTATGTGTACAGATATCAAAATTTCGGCTCTTAAAAAAAGATAATGTAATTACAAAATTAACAGTAAAGATTATAATCAAAATCAAGTTCATGTAATTATGTATAAAGATTCTAAATTTAGTTAAAAATTAATTAATAATTTAATAAGAAAAGAATAAAAATACTTTAACTTCTAATCTTTAACCTGAAAAAGTTGCTTGATTATGTTTTGAGATTTTTTTAAAAAAAAATCATTTCTAACTACTATTTTAGTATGTATATTGCATAGAATAAATATTAATTCTTATTCATTAAAATTTGTAATAAATACATATTTTAATATATTATACTTAAAATTCTTGATAAATAAATATTTTTTAATATATAAGTTATCTAATTTTTATTTACAACAACAAATTTAAATTGCCATAACAAACTATTAAAATTCAATTTATAAAGATTATAGGTTTAAAGTGATAAGCGTTAAAAATATCAAGTATTTAAATAAAAATAAAAGAATGATAATTTCAGATGATTGGAGATAATTTTTTGCTAGTTACAAGAGTAGTGTGTGAAATCCATGTCTAAAAAAAAAGTAAGAGTTAAAATGTTACTCTCTAAGTTGCGTATTTTATTACATAATATAGGAGAGTAAAATAATTTTTTTAAGAGATATATTTTAGAAATAAAAAAAAGAATTGGTTGGACTTTTAAATAGAATCACCTCAAAGCATATATTCGGCAAAAAAAAAATCTACTCAAGAATATGTTTTTAATTATTTATATTTTTAAAAACATATATCAAAGAGGACGTTGGTTTATTTTATGCTCCTTTCATTTAAAAAAGGAATACAAATTCATTTAGTTATTAAATGACACGTAATTATTTTTAGAAAAAAGATAATTTGATTGAGTGTTTATCAAATTGATTTTAAATGAAATTTATTTTGATTAAAATTAAATGTGAAAGGATATAATTTATGTTTGAATGTTGTTATTTTAAAAACAAGTTATTAATAAAAAAAATTAATATATTTTTTATTTAACGCAAAATCTACTCAAACTTATTTTAACTCAATCAATTTTAGAATTAAAATCAATTTCTCCATGTGAAACCAAACTGTGAATATTTACGAAAATCATATTAACTGAAATTTAATGTGATTTGAGATCATATAACATGAAGCCCATTTTTTTTTATTTGGATATTTCAACTTAATGAATACTATGTTACACTAAAAATATATATATACATAAATTAAACTTGTGAAGTAAATTGATTTTGATTCAAACAAGGTTAATTATAGGTGTTTGCCGTGAGGTTTGGTTTTGGTTTTAGACAAAAAAAAAAAAAATCATCCTAACCAAACATAAAATAAAGAAATTATTTAGTTTGATTTGATTTAAATATAATATCAAACTTGAACTATATCAAACATATCCTTAGTGGTTTTGGTTCAATTTGATTTCATGATTTTTTTTTTAATTTATTATCATATTTTAAATCTATTAACTAAACTTACATAATTATTATATATGCTATATAATTTTAATTTTAAGAATGAGTTTTATTTTTATTAAGTTTTGTTTAACATGTTTTAATTAAAAATTATTATCTTTACTTCTATTTAAAATTAATATAAAATATTACAAACTTTTTTTGTAATATAATAATAATTTGTACCTCACTTGATATTTAACATTATTTTTTATAATATTAGTATATCATTTTTAACATATGAAAGTAAAATATATATATTAATTATAAAACAAATGAAATATAATAAATTATTTAAAATTTATTATTACTTATCACAATAAAAATTAACATAATTATAATATATGGCTTGTTTGGTTTTTTTATAACATAATTATAAAAAATATGTAATTTTTTGTGGTTTTTTATTTAAGTGATTTTTGGTTTTTCTTTTTAATCGGTTTGAGGGCTTATAAATATTTTGGTTTGGTTTCAACGCCCCTAATCTGAATGTATAAAAAATGAATGTTATTACGGCTGTTGTTAATAAAATAACATAAAAATGAATGCAATCGAATTATGAAAAGCATTTATAAATATCACAAAAAAAACACATTTATAAATAAATTACACTTTGGTAAAGTATTTAAAAGAGAAAGATGCAGTTATTGGGGTTGAGGGCTGAGGGTGCATTGCATTGATGAAGATTGGTGTGTGGCAGGGGCACGTGCGTGCAGCGTGCGCGTACCACTGGCGCAACGCAATGATCCACTTTCCTTTCCAGCATTACGCACTGGACAGTTGTAAGGGGCATTGAAGTCATTGAATAATAAGAGGTGCTAGCTTTCTGGGTCAGACAACAGTAGTATTTCGTCCGAGTTCTTCTTCATCAGCTGCGGCACTGTCGTTTTGATTGACATACCGCTAATTACCATCCTTGTTGTAACTTTTGCCGTTTTACTCACTCTCATTTCGAAGTGACAAAACCTTAAGCTTCCCTCCTCAGCCGTCACCTCCTCGTCCTCAGTAGTCACTTTCACGGGTCAACAATGCATGCATCCACCATTCTTTTTTCTTTTTTTTCAACTATGTTATTGCATGTGCTCTCTGCTGCTACAATTAATAAAAGAGCGCTAGCTACTCTCCGGTATGAGAGTCGTTCCCTTGAATTTATTGGCGTACGTTAGGGTTAGGGGATTATGATTTTGTCACTTGTGCTTTTGGTGGGGAAAATCGACAAAAGAAAAGTTGAGGAGGTGGTGGAGTGGTACGGGGTGAAGGAGAGGAAGGCAGGGGACAAAAAGGAAAGAAGGAGGGGATAGAGATGGTGAGGACCACGAGATGAGACAGTGTCAGTGATTCAGTATGTTGGTGAGCAATTGCGTGCACACGGATTCATGCCATTAATGTATTCCCACTGTCCCCTCTGCTACCTGCTTCTTGCTACATTTTTGAGTTGGCTTCCAATACGCATCTATCCACTCTCTCTCTCCACACACATATATATATATATTAATTCATTCCCTAACCAATAAAATCATATTGGAAAGAAAATGCTTTGTCTTTTTAATGTAAATTTATCTTCTTCCATAAAGATTAAACATGATTTCTGAGAAGAATAACTTTGTACCTTTAGTAGTAAAAAAAATACATTAAAATATGTTTTGGTACATTATAAAATGGGTTATATTTAGAAGTAAAAATACACCAAACCTAATTTTGTTAGACCTAAGTGTAATTCAATGAATAATTATTTATATTTGTCCATAAAAATTATTTATACTTGACAAGTAAAATCACTTATAATTCAAACTAAAAAAAATAAAAGTATAATTAAACTTATTAAAATTATATCTCATTTATCTTTCATTTCTTATCAACAATTATTCTCAATCTAACAGGAGAAGACACTGAAGTTGATAATGATGAAGCAAAATTTGAATACGAGTTTTTTTGGGCTAATATATATACGAGTTTAAAAGGTAATTTTTATTTTCAGAAAACAAATATATCAGTTGAAAAAAATCACAAGGTGTTTTTTTGGTTGTCGTAGTCATAGTTATAACTGATAAGTATATATGGTTAGACAAAAAGGTGAAAATTATTAAGGAAGTCAAACTTTAATTCTTGAGTAATATGCGTAAATTATGATAAATGGTATGTCTTTAATTCTTTTGCAATAAAAAATATATCAACAATTAACATTGCATTTAAAACATACATATAAAATATAAAATATGATGTACAAACAACGATAGAATGCCCGCCCAAAATAGACTCTTTCTATTTATACCTCAGTTTTTCTATGTAAACCCGGTATCCCCTCTCAATCACTCATTATACTTTTTTTTCCTTAAAGTATACCTATTTTGCTTTCCAGAAATGTATTTTCAGAATTATATATGTATATATGAAATTATGATTTACAGTTTTAGAGATATACTTTTGGAATATATATATATATATATATATATATATTATTTTTAATAAAATATCATTTAAGAATTAAGATAGTTGACAGGAAATGAAAAAAAATCATAAATGCTTATCTTGTACTCATGCTTTTTAGTCTTATTTTCATCCTATCATTAGTGTTCTTCAAATCATATATAAAATATTGTATAATAATGATAAAAATGCAGTATTATATAATGATTATATGATGAAGATAATTTAAAATTAGGATTTAAAGAATAATAAAGATACAATAATAATAAGATTTTAGATAGAATTTAAAGAACACTAGTGATAAAGATGAAAATAAAACTAACAAATATGGATATAAGATAAATATTTATCATCTTTTTTTTTATTTCTCATCAATCATCTTAATTCTTATGTAATATTTTATTGAAAAATACATACCTATTCCAGACGTATATCTTGATACATTTTTGGAATAGATATATGTAATTCTAGAAAGATATTTTCAGAAAGCAAAAGAGGAGTACTTAATTGAGAGGTGAAAACTTAGAAAGGGAATATGGGGTGTACTTAATGAAAAGGAGTGTAAATAGCGAGTGAAATAAGTGAAGGCATTTTCGAATCTCAATCCGCCCATATTCATAATGGCCTGTTAGGCCAGCTTACTCATTAAACAGATCCAACAACTTAGAGTAAGGCACCAACAATGTTATCTTTATAACAATGTTGGTATCATGATGTTTATCATCAGATAACTAATCACTATTATAAGATATGAATATCTTACTTCTTCTATAGAAGAATCTTACTTATTACTGATGATAATGTCAAAGAGATTATTCCCTCTGTTCATGTTTATAGTTGATCAGTTTATGTTTATTAAAAATTTAGTTAATTTAATTATTAGTATTAAATTTATTTATAATTATAATATTTTTTAAAAATTTATCTTTATTTTTATTGAGAACATATTCATCTTCTTCAATCTTTATAGGAGAGAGAAAGATATAATTCAGGATACTTTAATAAAAAAAACAATTAATGCACAAATAATTGAAATAAAATCTTATAAAAAAAGAATATTTTTTTTTAAATTATATCTTATAAATAAAAATAAAAATAAAATAAAAATATGATGTGCTACTCAAACTTATTACCAGAGTGTGCCCATGTGCTAGAATGAGGTTCATAAGAAGATAATGTGCTACTCAAACTCTTTGGAGACTATTATTCATTTGGTTAAGGCCTCGGAAACTGGTTTCTCCCCATCATCACTATTTCAATGAGTTAATTGTGATTAAACATCACCTCACAAAATCAAAACATGAAGCTCTAAGCCGATTTCGTCACGTGATGCTTAATCACAAGAACGAAAATCAATTAGAATGCGTTTGAATAGAAAATTTTAACGGAAAAAAGTAATTTATCAGAGAATTTGAATTTTTGTAATTTAGAATTCATTGTTTAGATGTTTTTTATGAAGAATTTAAAATTTTGGAATTTTAAAACAGAATTTTAAACAACTAAAAATTTAGAATTTCAATTGAAATTCTTTTCTTACAGTATTATTCAAGAAACACCATCCGAGCTCGTAAAATATCGATCGGGTGTGAGCATAGAGAAACACGTATAATTAGCACACTAATCATATTTTCTCTTTTTTTCATTCATTTTTTTCATCCTCATAATTTTAATTTTTTTATCCAAACACAAAATTTTGAAAATAAAAGAATTTCAATTGAAGTATTTAAAATTTTTAGAATTTTAAATTTCTTCATCCAAACACACTCTTAATATTTTGATCACCCAATCATGTTTTGGGTGCAAACTCCAATGAGGATTTAGTAGTTAAGAAACCCCAATAGCTATGAATCACCTTTTGTTTAGTTAGGCACTTGTATTTACTCTCTGTTAAGTGTTTTTCTCTCTTCTTTTTATCTCCATGTAACAAAAAAAGATATAGTATATTTTTAATTTTTTTTTCTAGTTTTCCACTTTTAATCAATATATTTTTTTATTTTTTTTTATAAAAATACAAGTGAAAGCATGCATCATCAAGGTTATAAAATTCGAGAGTTTATGCAAACTCGTGAGAGTTCTATAGACTCGACTCGTGGATTTAACTCGTAGACTCGTAAGAATCTACTTCATATAAAAATAATAACAAGATATCTATAAATAAAATATTAATTAAACATTTCAACAATATAATACAGCAAAACAGTAAATCATAAAGTTTAGAATATTTAAATAATTAAGTCTAGTAATAATACATCACTTCTAGATAGTATTAAAGGTAAAAATTTTGTATTTGAGAATAACACACTAAATGAAGGTATGTTGAATGCTAAACAGACAAAAAATAATAAAAAATAACTTACATTTTGGTCTAATTTTTTTAATTTGTTAACTCGTTGACTCAGTGATAAACTCGACAGTTTACCGAGTTTACTTAGAGTTTATAGAGTTTGTCCAGAATTTACTAAAAAAAGAATTTACTCAAGAGTTAATTCGTAGAAGACAAATAAACTCGTAAAATTAACTCGAGAGTTTCATAAACATGTGCATCTTGTATATTCATTTTACTATATTAATCTTCTTTGTTCTCTAAGTCTCTTCGAAGTTCTAACCTTTTCATAAAGTGCAAAGTAGTTAAAGGGAAGGATATAATTATAGGAAGAATGCTACTCGTCAAAAGTCGGTCACAACTTTTTCTTTACTTTAGTTTTTGATGAACCTAAATTCCCTGTGCTGGAGGGATTTAATGTGTAGAATATAACTAACTGAGGCGATCTATTTTAAAATAAAATAATAATTCTAATTGCGATTTTATTTATAAATTAGAGATCAAGTTTCAAATTTTAATTAAAAGATTTAAATGTTGAATCACTCCCGTTAACTTTTGGTACTATGAGTATAACTAAAAACTTCGAGAATGATTAAAGTAAAAAGCACTATTATTTAAAAAAAAAAAGTTAATTAAAACAATATCTTTTCCAAAAGAAAAAATTACAAATGAAATGATTTTTTTAACAAGTTATATACCTTTTAAGGGTGTTAAATTTACAATTAATAGATGTTATATATTATATTTTAATATTACATATAAACATGTTAGTAGACATGTTACATGTATCTAAAATATTTAAATATTAATATTGTATATGAATAATAATCATAATATATATATATATATATATATATATATATATATATATATATATATATATTCAAAAAACTGTATATTTACACAGCTTTATAAATTTTAATTTATAAAATACATATTTTATTATGACCATGGACATTTGTTTTGTGATTTTTTATCCCATATCAAACCTTTTCATTAAACTAATATATATATATATATATATAATCTTAATTGCTTTTGAAGGAAGTTTTTAAGAATTTAATTTTAAATCAGTTATTCATTTTCCTACTTATGTGATTTGATTTTTTTAATATATAATAAAAAAACTCTATTCATTTATGTTAAATTTTTATTTTTTTTTCTATTAGTTAAAAGTTTAATTGCAAATTTAGTCTCTTGATTCATCTCAGATCATGAATTTGACTCCCCTTAATTTAGTTCACCAATTGGCTTCCCTATTTTTTTACAATTCCTTTATGTTAGTCCCAATCCCTGAGATTGAACGTTGTTAATTGGAGGTTCTGTAGCACCCTATTCACCATCCTCTACTGCATCTCCTCATCCACGCGAAGAAGCTGTAAAAATTCTTAAGGGGTTTTGTAGACTATCAATTATAGGAAACAACAGGATCTTGAAACCTATGATTCTCACAAATAATAGATAAACAGATAATGCGTACCTTTCTCCATAGGAAGGCTTATACCTTTTTCCATAGGAAGACTTCTTTTCAGTGTACTTTGATTTCCTTGAAAGATGAGAGAAATAATATTTCACTTCCTTAGACCTTTCTTTTCTGCCTCTCTCCGTTCGTGATGACTATAGTGAGAGAGAACACTTTTCTGGTCAGGAAGGGACCTTATTTCACGTTAGTGGGTATTAAGCCCCTTTTATAACCACTACTCCCATCAAGTAGCAGTTAGCTCTAGAAATTTCTCCTATTAAGCCCAATTACAATTTAGCTCTCAATCGTTAATTATTTACTTATTAGTCCCTACATAAGTCACATATCTTTCACATGAGACATTAATTCTAACATTCTCCCACTTGGCTCATGTCACATTAATAAACATTATGGACTAAATAAATAAATAGATTAATTAACATAATGCACATTAAAAAATTGACTAAATTGTTCTATACATTGGGTACATCATAATTTCATGATTTATTTTATTGACACTCTTTGTTTCTAAACTTCTTCCTTCACGACAAAGTACTTCAATTCCATATACTTAGCACCCTTAGAGTACTTGTCGTTCTAAAAAAATACTGTTGTAGAGTTATCACAATACATTTTCAGTGGCCTAGCAATACTGTCGACAATTCCAAGCCCTGAAATAAAGTTCCACAGCCAATTAGCCTGAATTGTAGCCTCAAAACATGCTACAAATTCAACTTTTAGATGCAACAACAACTGATGTATACAAATTGCTTCCATTTATTTTCGTTCCATATCATTTCTAGGACATTGTGCGAGACTAAATTTGTCTCCTTTCTAAATTAGAATAAGTGATGTTAAACATTTTTCCATCTTGAATCTCTCCAGTACTTTATTGATATACGTTTTCTGAGGTAAGCCCAACAATTCTTGTGATCTATGCGGAATATTTCTATCCCTATCACATAGCTTACCTCGCCCATATCTTTCACTTCAAAATTTCTAGAGAGAAATTTCTTAGTCTCATGAAGAAGACCAAGATCGTTAGCTGCAAGCAAGATATCATAATATACAGAATTAGAAAATAACCTTACTCCCACTGACCTTCAGATACATACACTGATAAACAGTATTTTCCTTAAATCTAAAGGAAACAATGGTATCATTAAACCTCAAATACCATTGGCGGGAAGCTTGCTTTAAGACTATATATTGATTTCTTTAGTTTGCACACTATGTGTTCCTTTCCCTCAACTGAGAACCCCATTGGTTGGTCCATACAAACATTCTCCTCTAAATCTCCATTAAGAAAGGCGGTTTTCACATCCATTTGATGTAATTCCAAGTCATAATGGGCTACTAATGTCATGATAATCTTGAAAGAATCCTTTCGTGAGACCGGTAAAACGTCTCTTTATAATCAATGCCATCTTTTTGAGTAAATTCCTTAGCAACAAGTCTAGTCTTGTAACGTTCAAGGTTGCAATGAGAGTCACGTTTAGTCTTGAAGACCCACTTACAACCAACTCTCTTACAACCCTTTGGTAATTCTACAAGGTCCCAAACTCTGTTATGTTCCATGGAATCTATATCTTCTTTCATGGCATTTAACCACTTCTCAAAATTATCACAACTTATAGCTTGTGAAAACGAAACTGGATCATTATCATTAATGCTTAAGTTTGTTTCTGTTTCATGTAGGTATACCACATAATCATTCAAAATAGCTGGTCTCCTTTCTCTTTGAGACCTCCTTAATGCTACTTCTTGTGGTTCTTCCATAATAGGTTCATTATGTATAATGGGTTCATTATTGTGTTGCTCCTCTTCATTAATTTTGTAGCAATAACTGAAGGAGCAATCACCTTACTGTTAGAGGCATAAGCTAAAAGGACTTACACTCTAACTTCTTTAATTTCCACTTCTCGTGGAACTGTACTCCCACTGTTTTCACCATTTTCAATGAACCTTGCATTTCCAGTTTCGATAATTCTCATACTATGATTAGAACAATAAAACATATACCCCTTTGAATTTTCTAGATAACCAATGAAATATCTAGTGATTGTTCTTGCATCCAATTTTCTTTCTTGCGGATTATAAATCCTTATTTCTGCCTGGTAACCCCAAACATGCAAGTGCCTTATACTAGGTGTCCTATTTGTCCACAGTTCAAAGGTGTCTTTGGAACTGCCTTACTTGGAACCCTATTCAATAAATACATGACAATTTTCAAGGCATACATCCACAAAGATATGAGTAAAGTCAAATTGATTAACATACTCCTAATTATATCCATTAAAGTTCTATTACGCCTTTCAGATACACCATTTTGTTGTGGTGTACTAGGCATTGTGTATTGCTCACAAATGTCACGTTTCTGAAGAAGCTTAGCAAATGGACCTGGGTGTTGCCCAGTTTTATCATATCTTCCGTAATACTCACCACCTCTATCATATCTAATAATTTTCACATTTATGTCTAATTTCCTTTTTACTTCATTCTAGTAGATTTCTAAGGCATCCATTGCCTGAGAAATCTCAGGCAGTAAGTAGACATAATCATAACGTGAATAATCATCAATAATGGTGATAAAGTATCCTTCTTTTCTGAAAGAACTAACATCAAAAGGTTCACAAATATCGGTATGCACGATTTCAAGAAGCTGAGTGTTTCTTGTAGCTCCTTTCTTTGTATGTTTTGCTTGTTTTCCCTTAATACAACCCACACAAATATTTAGATCCGTAAAATCTAGATAAGGAAGAATTTCATTCTTTATTAATCTTTTCATCCTTTCTCTAGAAATGTGACCTAAACGTTTATGCCACTAGAAAGCAGATCGTTCATTCACTAAACTACATTTAGTGCCAACATTATGATGCAGAGTTAAAACAATTTCAGCATACAAACTGTCTATTTTCAATTTATATAAACCATCACAAGAATATCAGTATCAATGAGATGATTATGCTTAAATAAATTGAAATATCCATTACCAAAATTAAAAGAGTATCCAGTAACATCAAGTTCAGATAATGAAACTAAATTCCTAGATAAACTAGGTACGTAAAGAGTTTCCAGTAAATCTAAATGATGTTCAGTCTCGAGTTTTAAATATTAAGTCTCGACTACTTACACTGGAGCTTTCACTTTATTCCCCATGAAGACAAACTTCTCATTTGAGCATACGGTTTGGATTGTAAGGAATCTCTGCATAGCATTAGAAACATGAGTCATACATCTAGAATTAATCCATCATGTATAATGGGAAACTTCAGTTAAGTTAGATTCAAAACATACATGAGCATTAAGCTCACTTTTCTTTTCGAACCAAGACATGCACTTTAGGTAATCCTTCTGGAAATGTTCTGATTTCCTACAAAATTGACAATTATTTCTCTTTGATACCTTCCTCTGAATTTGCAAAGAGTATTAATTTTTAATTACCCTCTGCCTTTATCATGCTTCTTCATAAATTTCTTTTCAGCTCCTTGATTCCCTTGGTGGCTTATAACATAATGGACTGAGTGACTTCCTTGATTCTTAAGCCTCGTTTATTCCTGAACTAACATATTGTGCAATTCATGCATATTCCATTTATCTTTCATGGTATTATAGCTCATTTAGAATGGGCCAAACTCATACAGTAATGAGTTAAGAATAAACTGAACAAGAAAGTTCTCATTCACAACAATTATATTCCCAAGGTTTTAAGTCTTGCTGCAATGTTTGTCATCTCAATGACATGTTCATACATAGTACGTGAACCATCAAACTGCATGGTGGCCAATGTACTCATTAATGTCCTAGCAACAAACTTATCAGCTGTTTGAGAGTGCTCTCCCACTAATCACATAAACTTTTTAGCACTTTCGATTTTAGGGAGAGTTGTCTTAATACTATTTGCAACAGTCATTCTCATTTACATTAGGCTGAGTCTATCCGATCTTTCCCAATCTTTATAGTGGGTTTCTCTTCATTGCTACTAGCATCAATAATAGTAACAAACTTCTTTTCCAACATAGCAAGATCATGATCCAAAACACTGAGGTGAAATTGGACTTGCTCATTTCTGTTAGAGAAGTTAAGCCCATTAAAATTGGCACATATGATACATAAGAATCCAATGAATTCAAAACATGTATTACATAATAAAATTCACATAAGTGTTTTGAGACATAAAATGCATGTCATACATATGATTCATTCAAATAACGGTCAATGTATATTGATGTTCTCCTTTGGGTGATACACCAACACACAACATACAAACATAATGATGCTAATAAAATTTTAACATTATTTGGTAATTAAATATGCACCAATTAGTAGTATCTATTTACTTTGGGCATATAAATAAAACTAATGATACACACAAATTGCCTACAATATATTCATTAATTATAAGAACAACTAATCAACCTTTGGGCGATCCATAAATGCCTTATAACAATGAATTTCAATTACCCATAAACCAATAATCATATAATTTAGCATACATTATTCTATGAGTAATCAAAATAATCATTAATTTGGAATTAAATAACCTTACAAATTTGGCCACTTTGGTGACTAACAAATTCAACATACATTTAATTCCAACCAAATATAATTGAAATAATCATTAATTTGGAATTAAATAACCTTACAAATTTGACCACTTTGGTGACTAACAAATTCAGCATACATTTAATTCCAACCAAATATATATGGCCTGCACATACTTATTGCTATTAACAATTCATAGTCATTCTATTAATTTCTTTTCAGGCCATAAAATAATGTTTGCATTTATTTGTGTTTTTGCATTCAAACACGTTCAAGCAAATATGTAGCATATACATATATTTAGTGCTACCAATAATTGCAAAACATTCACATTAATTTAATTAAAGAACATAAACTTTCAATCCTTTAATCACGTTTAATAATCATTTTTTGGGAAAAAATAAGCAAGTGGGATTGGAAATATAAAAAATAAGGTTGCAAATAGCAATTTCCAAAATTTGCTTCCTAACGTACATATTGCAGCAGCTTTTCAAAATAAAACAATTCACGGACGGTGGAAATTTTTTTGCTTTTCTTTCCCTTTCTCCAAAACGTAATTTCCAAAATTCCTTCACCCCAACCATAAACGTAACATACATGCGGGGCTGCGCTTTTTCCATCACAAATAAAAAAAACTTTGCAACTTTCATGGCTTTCTTTCTCCATTCAATATATGTTTAAGGAAAAGCCAACACCATTCATTATCATCAAATTAAATTGTACAAAAAATATAAATTTAAAATCTTGCTCCAAAATTTAATTCATCCAATTCAAAGTATCAATTACTTACAAACATCATAGGTTTTTGTTCATTGAACACAATAAAAAATAATATAATTTTACGTATTCATTAACTTAATTGATACCATTTTCAATATAAGATTTCATACTTGCAGCGGAAAAAAAAATCCCTAGATTTCATAATTAGGATTGATGCATAACTGGGATAAATTAAATCATTTTTGGATAATCATAAATTTCATAACACATAGCTCTGATACCACATGTAAAAATTCTTAAGGGGTTTCCTAGACTATCAATTATAGGAAACAACAAGATCTTGAAACCTATGATTCTCACAAACAATAGATAAATAGATAATGCGTACCTTTCTCCATAGGAAGGCTTGTACCTTTTTCCATAGGAAGACTTCTTTCCGGTGTACTTTGATTTCCTTGAAAGAGGAGAGAAATAAGATTTCACTTCCTTAGACCTTTCTTTTCTACCTCTCTCCGTTCGTGATAACTATAGTGAGAGAGAACACTTTTCTGGTCAGGAAGGGACCTTATTTCACGTTAGTGGGTATTAAGCCCCTTTTATAACCACTACTCTCATCAAGTAGCAGTTAGTTCTAGAAATTTCTCCTATTAATCCCAATTACAATTTAGCTCTCAATCGTTAATTATTTACTTATTAGTCCCTACATAAGTCACATGTCATTCACATGAGACATTAATTCTAATAGAAGTCTCATTGTTCCTTTTCTTACAGCACCCTCTTCCTCGCTGGGTTCCTTGCAGCACCCGTCTCCCCAACCTAGAACCCAGTCACCGGATTTGGACTGTGAGAGCTGCCAGAAAATGAAGTAGTTCCAACTGAAATTGGAGATGTTGGGACATTCCACCATATCAGAGAGCTTGTCTGCAGCCCCTCCTCACTCCCAACTGCCATTAAAAAACTCTCATTCGACAACCAGTTTGCCATTAGAAACTCCAAATCTCAACCACCCCCAAGCATGGCCTTGTCCTCATTGTCCCACACCACACACCCGCGTCAACCTTCATCTCCTAAGCAAACAACAAGTATCTCTATCTGTTTATTTTTTTTCCAGCACCAAGCAACTCCTACTATTAATAACTGAAATGCAATTTCTCCGCTTCCATCTCATGGAGTCAGACCTAGCGAAATTGTAACATAACAAGAAGTGAGATTGAATAAGAGGCTAGCTGGGAACTGAGAGTGGAAGGAAACAAAAGGTAACGTCAAATAAAAATACGACACCTGATGGTCAATGTAAACAATTAATGGTCTAATGTTTAATTTTGGAGTTCAAGATTAAAATGACGGTATCGCAAAAAAATGAAAGACTCAATTAGTGAATTAAATTACAGGAGACCAAATTCGTGAGCTGAAGTAATAAGAAGACTAAATTTGAAATTAAGACTTAATTAAATAAGTTTATTTTGAGCAAATTACTTATTTTTATTATCAATTATTATATTTTGTATAACTCAAAGATGGAGTCGCCTTAAACGTGGACGATAGTGTCCATGGGGATCCTCAGGTTGCCGGTTTTGGAGGTCTTTGTCGGGACGGGCAGGGCAAGTTGTTGATCAATCATCTTGAGCTGTGCACAGTAATGAAACGAAACAAGTCTTATTAAAAAGCTGATAGTACATGGAGAAGGAGTGCACAGTAATGAAATAAGCAGATTCTAGTTCTGTTTCTTTGTTTTTCTTTTGGTTTTTTCTTTTCTCATATGTCACCAAAATATTTTAATAATGAAAAAATTATCCTCACATTCAAAGTATTTTAATATAGAAATCATGCATACGTTTTATATTACATGTACATTTTATATTTCAACTTCTTATTAATCATTTTCAAAATAACATATTTATTTTACGAAATTAAAATTGTGAATTAAATCATAAATATTAAAATTCTGATACGTCAATTATTTTCGGGATATTAAAATCTTGAGATTAAAATATAAGCATAAATAATATATTTATACCCAAATCATAATTAAAATTGTGTTGTGACAAATTGATTGAATCTCTCTTTTTTCTTGTCACCAGGTCCATGATACTAAATTGCTCATGATATTAAATTGCATTTCCTACAATAAAAATATGTCTCACTACAAAAAATTCACGATTTAGTGTGAACCAAACATCGTTACTAAATCGCAAAAGCCGCAAAATTACACTTACCGTCAGCTTTACATCGATTTTAACTTTCAAAGTGTATTGATCAGTATACCCAGTAGTACCTTCCAATTGTTAAACGAAGTGCTTAACTTTCGAAAAGAAACCAACAAAATCAATCTTCCAAGTTAATAATAAGGTTTCTAATTGTTCTATTTCATTGAAGTGCTACGAGCTGATCGACTTCTCTGAGGGGAAGAAGGAGAAACCCGTCATAGAGGCCAATGCCCTGCCAAACACGCAACGGAACAAAACCACACACATATACAAACAAAATGTCACTGACATGAATTTAAAATGTAACAATGACGATGGTCTGAGTTGCTGTTCCTTGAGATCCCCTTAGTGTTCATCTACCCATTTAATTGTTAATGCTTCCCACCAATCAATCATTATGCCTAAGATAATGAAAGTATGTGTTAGTATTTTAGTGGAATAGAAAGATATATAGTTAGTTGTTGGATGGTGATTGATAGTTGGGTTTAGAATGGAGGTTTGGTTAGAAATATTAATTAGAAGTAATAGATGACTTAGTAGTTGTGTAGCTCTTAGACAATAGAAGAAAGAGTTTATATTGATTTCTCAAACTCAATATATTAAGATGTTGTAAGCCTATTTATAGGGGAGTACGGTTGGTGACATCATACTTCTAGAGATAGATTTTTTTAGATTTTATACAATAGTCTAGAATACTACCGTCTACTTAGGTCTTAAATCTTTCTAAGTTGTTCTTAATAATACTCTTATAATGTGTTTGTATAGAGCAATTCAGTAGGAACATTTATTTTTTCAAGGAATTTAAAATGATTCATAATAAAATAGCTTGCTTGGATAGAGGATTTGAAAGGAGATTCAATTTTTGATATTTTTATGAATCATTTTGATTGACTAAAATAATGGGATTTCAAATTCTCTTAAAAATATAGAATTTGAAATTCTTTTGTCGGAGATGCTCACTCTAACTCACGTTCTTACTCGTCACGTTCTTACTCGTGACTCTTTCTCGCTCAACACTCACGACTATGAGTGACCAAAGTTTTTACGATGGATATCGACATAAGTTGTTTTTCACTGACGTTGATCGAGATTTTTTTGGTCATAATTTTTTTGTATGATGTCAACCAAAGATATTTTTTACCGATATCGGCTAAGATTTTTTTAGATGATGTTGGTTAGAGTTATTTTCTCATTGACGTCAATCATGGGAAATTTTTGCTAACGTCGGCCAAAGATTTTTTTGGCCATTGTCATCCAACTTTTTTCAGTTGATGTTGACCAATGATTTTTTTGGCCGACGTTGACTAGATTTTTTCTACTGACATCGGTCATGACTAACTTTTGAGTAGACATCTGTTAGGGTTTTTCAGTTGACGTCAGCTAGGTTTTCCTAGCCAACATCAGCCAAAGCTATTTTTTAACCAATATCGACTAGGGTTATTTTTTAGTCGATGTTAGTTAGGGTGTTTTGGCTGATGTCAACTAGATTTTCTTAGCTGACATCAGTTAGGATTTTTTTGTTGACATCGACTAGGGTTTTTTGGCTGACATCAGCCAAAGCTATATCTTAAAAACATTAGCTAGGTTTTTTGGTTGATGTTGGCTAGGATTTTTTCTGCCAACACCAGCTAGGTATTCTTTTATCAATATCGAGCATGACTATTTTTAGTTGACATCGACTAGGTTCTTACAGTTGACATCCACTAGAGTTTTTTCGGTCGACATCGGTTAGAGCTAATTTTTAGCCAACATCAGCCAAGGCTATTTTATAGCCGATGTTGGGTAGGGTTTTTTTGTCCAACATTGATTAGGGCTAATTTTTAGCCAACTTCGACTAGGGATTTTTTGGCCAACGTTGATCAATGATGTTTTTCGGCCAACATCGGGTAGGTTCAATTGGTCGACATCGACCATGCTATTTTTTAGACGATATTGGGTGGATTTTTTTGTCAACGTCTACTAGGATTTTTAAGGCCAACATTGGCTAAAAATAGCCTTGATCAATGTCGTTCGAAAATACCCTAGCCAATGTCGGCCAAACAAACCCTAGTCGACGTTGGTAAAATAACCTAGCCAACATCGGCTGAAAAATAGACTCAACCAACGTTAGTCAAAAAATATCCCTGGCTGACGTCAGCTGACAAATATTCCCGGCATAATTTGACAAAAAAAACCTATTTGATGTCGACCAAAAGATAGCCTTGGTTGATGTCAGTTTAAAAACATCACTGGTTGTGGTCAGGCAAAACAACCCTAGTTAAAATTATCAATATTTTGTATTTATAAATTATTAAAAATTGAAAAATATTTTTTAATTAATATTTCAAAATTAGATTGTATTTCAAAATATTTATTTTTTAATTAATATTAAAATTTCATCTATTTAAAATGTAAAACTGAAATTTTGCATATGGAGGAAATTGAATTGCCCTATCCAAACAAAGAATTTAAAATGGAAGAAATTTGAATTGATTTATCCAAACAAAACATTTGAAAAATGAAGGAAATTAAAATTCATGCAATTCAAATTCTAGGCATTTCAAATTCCCCAAAATTTTGAAATTCCTGATCGAAACACAAGGTTATACTTTTCTAGTACATTTAACTTCTAAATAAATCATAAGCTTCTATGTTCTTCTTTTCTATTCTAGAAATTTATATCATATTTTAACACTCATCCTTGATACAAATTTCGGTAACTCCAAACATAGCTTGAACTTGATTCTTGGTAGTGCCTTCATAAAAGTGTTTGCATCTTGGACTTCTCTCTTGTAGTACTCGAGTTTGATTTTCTTAGTTGCCTTTGCTTCTTTGAGGATTCTTCATAGCATTTAGGATCAATCATAGTTGTGTTGCAAGATTCATAAATATCCACCAAAGATCTTACTCGACTTGGAGTAGACTCTGATGAAGAATCTTGTTGTTGTAGAGGTGACAAAAGCATACTTGCTTCTTTTGCTACTTCTTGAACCTCTTCTTGATATTGTTGCACTAAAACATGAATATTGCTTTTTGCAACATTTTTTGCTTCCCAATTCTAAGAATCATTTTCATCAACTTCAACATCTTGACTAATGGTAAGTTTCTTCATTTGCAAGTTGTAGACTCTGTAGTCTTTTGATTGTGTACTGTATCCCAAGAAGATTCTTCTTGTAGTCTTTTCTTGTAGCTCATGTCTCTTATGATATGGAACATATGTGTAGCAAATAGATCCAAATACTTTTAGATGCTTAGCTTATGGGTTTCATCCACTTCATGCTTAAATATGAGTCTTGTCTTGGACTGTCTTAGTTAGACTTGAGTATGTAGACTGCAGTGTATATTGCTTCTGCCCAAAACGTATTAGGCAAACCTTTTTCCTTTAGCATTGATCTAGCCATCTCCATGACTGCCTTATTCTTCCTTTGAGACACAACATTTTGTTGCGGAGAGTATGCAATTTTAAGTTGTTGCTCAATGCTTTCATCTTCACATAACTTATCAAACTCGTGTAATTTATATTCTTTGCCTCAACCACTTCTTATTACTTTAATATGTTTTTTGTTTTGTTTCTCGACAAGAGATTTGGACTTCTTAAATATTCTAGAGACCTCTAATTTTTCTTTGAATAAATAGACCTAAGTCATTCTAGAAAAATCATCAATACAGAGGATGAAATATATGTTGTTGTTTAGTGATGGTGTCCTCATCGGTTCATAAATGTTAGTGTGGATTAACTCCAACAAGTCTTTAGATTTTCTTGCTTTGTCAGTTGAAAACGGTAATCTATGTTGCTTCCCAAGAAGGCATCCTTTACAAGCTTCATTATTTTCTTTCAAATATGACATACCTTTCATCATACTTTTCTAATATAACAACTTCAAAGCTTGAGTCTTGATGTGAAAAAACCTTCGATGCCACAAACATGAATCATCAACTTGGATTTTCATGGCAATGTCGGTAGAATATTTGAAGATTATTAGGAAACTTCTATTTCTTTTCTCCATTTTAACTTTGGCAATCTCTTGCCTTTTGTTATTTTTATCATACATTGTGCATGTATCTCCTTTGAAGTGAAGAGGATAACCTTTCTTCATCATTTGTCCAATGCTCAAGAGATTTTCTTTAAGATTGGAAACTAGTAAGACATCTTTGATGAATCTCGTACCTTTCTTTGTCTCCACCATGATAGTGTCTTTTCCTTTTGACTTTACTATGGCTCCATTTCCCAATCGAACTTTGACAATTTTGTCAATTTCCTTGAAGATGCTTGTATCATTAGCCATGTGATTGTTGCAATTGCTATCCAAGTACCAGTTTCCACCTGTCTCATCAGTGGAATCTCAGGTAGCATAAAAAAGATAATGCTCATTATCATGCTTTTCGATGAAATTTGCTTGATGCTTGTTTTTATTGCGACAATTCTTCTCCACATGTCCAAATTTCTTACAATAGTGACATTGTGGTATTTCACGATGCCAACAATCATTCTTTAAGTGACTTGTCTTTTTATAGATGCCACATGGATGATATTTTCTTGATCGGTCTTAGAGAATTTCTAGAATTCTATTTTTTTTTATAGAAACTTCTCCATCATTCCTTCTACCATTTTCTTTATTTTGATATCCTAATTTGAGCTTTGATTGGAAGGTATTTTTGACAGAGTCTTCATCGTGCCTTTTCAATCTTTGCTCATACGCTTCAAGAGAACCCATAAGTTCTGTCACTGATAAAGTAGACAAATCTTTGGTTTGCTCTACTGCAGTCACAATTACATCATATCTATGGAGAATAAAAATAAGAATTTTCTCAACAATTTTCTTGTCAAGAATATTTTCCCTATTTGACTAACTATTTCTTTTATCTAGAACAATAGTCTGTAATAGTCTCAGACTCCTTCATCTTTATTAACTCAAAGTCCTGTCTTAGACTTTGAAGTGTAATGGCACGTACCTTGTCGCTGCCCTAAAACTCTTCCTACAGTGTACTCCACGCATCTTTTTCATTTGTGGCATCCATTATTCTTGGAAAAATTGTGTTGTCTACTGCTTGTTGTAAAACATATAGTGCCCTTGAATCTTTCTGTTTATTCTCCTTCAACTCCTTCTTTTGTGTTGTAGTAAGAGTTGAAGTGTCCATAGGAGCAACGAATCATTCTTCTACTATGTCCCATAAATCTTGAGAGCAAAAAAAATGTCTTCCTTTTTATGCTCCAATAGTCATAATTTTCTCGTGTGAAAATAAGGACAAGAATAGATGAAGTTTGGATAGTAATGGCCATAGTTTAAGGTAAATTTTCTTTTGAGTATTTTAGAATATGGTGGAATTCTTTGAAAGTAGTTGGATGATATTGTTGGATCGAGTGGCCTCAGAATAATTAAGAAGGGGGGGTTGAATTAATTATTCCTAAACCTTTACTAATTAAAAAATTACTCTTTTAAGGCTATTACTAAATTGTTAAGAGAATGAGGAGTAGAAGAGAAACTTAACAGAAAGTAAAAGTGGAAATTAAATGCACAGCGGAAAGTAAAAGAGTAGGGAAGAAGGAAACAAACACACAAGAGTTTTTATACTGTTTCGGCAACAACCCGTGCCTACCTCCAGTCCCCAAGCGACCTGTGGTCCTTGAGATTTCTTTCAACCTTGTAAAAATCCTTTTACAAGCAAAGATCCACAAGGGATGTACCCTCCCTTATTCTCTTTGAAACCCTAGTGGATGTACCCTCCACTAGAACTGATCCACAAGAGATGTACCCTCTCTTGTTTTCAGTCAAACCCAAGTAGATGTACCCTCTACTTATACCACAAAGGATGTACCGTCCAATGTGTTAAGACAAAGATCTCAGGCTGTTAAACCTTTGATACTTTGTGAATGGGGATACAAAAGAATTCTCAGGCGGTTAAACCTTTGAACGCTTTTGTATTAGGGAATGGGAAGAATCAAAAGAATTCTCAGACTGTGTCGTGTTGAATTCTTTGACAAGGGAGAAGGGAGACACAAAAGAATTCAGACGGTTAGTCCTTTGTTCTTTTGGAAAAGGGAGAAGAGAGACACAAAAAGAATTCAGGCGGTTATTCCTTGGCGAATTCTTTTCGGCAAAGGGAGAAGAGAATGAAAAGGATGAATAGCACAAGTTTTCAAGGTTTAGAAAACCAGAAAACTTCAGAAAGCTTTTGGTACAAAGAAGAAGAAGAAGTTCAAAGAGAGTCAAGGCTTGTAAAGGATTGTAAGAGATTGATTGAAAAAGTATTCAAGATTGTTGTTGGAAAGATTGATTGAAAATGCAAAACAAAGCCTTGCTTTTATAGACTCTCCATGTCTGGTCAAGAAGGCCATTCAGAAGAGTTATAACTTTTAGAAAAACTTAAAACTCATTTGAAAAAGTCAAAACCTTTTTGAAGAGTTACATCTTTAGATTTTTCAGAAACAAACACTGGTAAACGATTACCAAATAAGTGTAATCGATTACACAAAGCTTTTGAGTGAAACATTGTGACTCTTCACATTTAAACTTGAATTTCAACGTTCAAGGACACTGATAATCGATTACCAAAACATTGTAATCGATTACAGTCTTTTGAAAATATTTGGAACGTTGTAAATTTAGTTTGAAAACTTTTTCAAACTCATTTTGCTACTGGTAATCGATTACAACAATATGGTAATCGATTACCAGAGAGTAAAAACTCTTTGGTAAAGGTTTTGTCAAAAACTCATGTGCTATTCAAAGTTTTGAAAAAACTTTTTAATACTTATCTTGATTGAGTCTTTTCTTCATTCTTGAATCTTGAGTCTTGAATCTTGATCTTGATTCTTGAGATCTTGAATCTTGAATCTTGATTCTTGATTGTAGGCTTTCTTCTTGAGTCTTGAATTCTTCTTGATTCTTGAACTCTTGACTTGTTCTTGATTCACTTGAGATGTTCTTTGATTCACTTGAGTTGTTCTTTGATTCACTTGAGTTGTTCTTTGATCTTTTGAGCTTTTTGTTCATCACCTTTGTCATCATCTTTTGTTGTCATCATTATTATCATCAAAACACCTTTGAATCATTTTTTATTCATCATGAAGCTTTGCTTCCACAAATATTTCTACACCCAGTAGATGACCGAATGTAGCCCTGGTACCATTGTTAGTATTTTAATGGAATAAAAAGATAGTTAGTTGTTGGATGATGATTGATAGGGTTTAGGATGGAGGTGTAGTTAAAAATATTAATTAGAAGTAATGGATGACTTAGTGACCGTGTAGCTCTTAGACAATGGAAGGAAGCATTTATATTGATTTCTCAAATGCATTATATTAAGGTGTTGTAAGCCTATTTATAGGGAAACAAGATTGGTGACTTCATACTTCTAAAGATAGATTTTTCTATACTTTATACAATAGTCTAGAATACTACAGTTTACTTAGATTCTAAATCTTTTTAAATTATTCTTAACAATACTCTTATATTTTTTCAGTACATTTAATCTCTAAATAAATCGTAAGCTTTTAGCATCTTGTTTTCTATTCTAGAAATTTGTATTATATTTTAATAGTATGCAACAAAGCCATCAATCATTATGCACAAAATCCAAGCAAAATTATCTATCATATATAATTTACACAAAAGTACAAAACCATACCCTTTTGTTTTTAGTAGCTAGTATTTATTTCTTACATAATATTTAATGTGAAATTGACTCCACAAATATTAATCAATTAATATTTTACATGATAGAGCAGGCATTTGGGTTTTCATCACTGAACATCTGTATGTAACGGTCGTCCACGGTGGTTTCTGATATGTTGGTAGTGTCAGCCACCTTCCTCACCATATTAGGAGGAGCCTTCTTATCGTAGGCTTGAGATATATAAGGGTTAGCCACCATAGTGTACGGAACATATGGCCACAGTTCAACCTTCTTTTTAGTAGACTGAGCAGCCTTAAGCACTTTCTTTGGCTCAACATATCCTGTCACTGTTGCTTTCTGCTGCTTCAAGTCCACTTCCACCGACTTAGCTCCTATCCGATCAGTTTTTAAATTTTCCATTAACAAAATTAACAAGTTGATGAAGTGAAGGAAATAAGAAGATAAAAGCATCTTGCAAATGATCATAGAATTTAGTAAAAGGTTTTTTTTTATCGACAGACAAATGTTAACCGTTAATAAAAGTACCTTTAACACCAGAAAGGACATGCTTAACCTTGCGTGCACAGCCTTCACAGTCCATTCTGATTTTCAGTGCTACAGTTTGGACTTGCTTCTTCTTCTTCTTCTTTTTGGTGCTAAGTAAGTCAGATAAGTATTCCAAAGGACCTTGTACCCCCATCTTCTGATATTCTCCTTGTGTCAGCTCAAGAAGATCCTTGCTCTTTATTAATTAAAGAAACTCTAGGATCTATATATACTGATAAGTGATAATTAATAAATTATTATCCAACCTTTGTGAGTGTGTATGTATATATAGGTAATATATCAGCCAATATATATCTAGCTAGGTCAAGTAAGAAGAAATAAAGCTATAGCTTAAAGTAAGTTGAAGCTTATTAATTATATATTAAGAAAGACTGATTTAAGGTGTCTTAAAATATATTGAAAATGACTAGTCGTTTTTTCTTTTTGTTTCCAAACGGTAGGGTATGCGGTGAGAAACAAATATGGCCAAGTGAACAATATCATAACATACAGAAAGGATACGAACTAATTAATTAAGTGACAAGTGATAAGAGGAGGCCAGGGTGCCTTAACTCCTTACCTGTTCTGGTTTTATGTGTATTTGCATGTACGGATCGTCCAACAGGTGGACTAATAATTTTTCTGTGGTACCTTTTTTTATGTATACATAAATAAACAATCAATAATAGAGAAATTGAACTGTCCTAGTCTACTAGAATATTCATATTTTTTTGTGTTCAAATTCATATACCACCACTTTAATAAAGAAAAACATAACGGGATATAGTAATTCAAGTTTCATTGAGCAGCTATAGAAGAATTAGATTTCAATTTAATCTTCATATATCCACAAGGGCTACGTGTGATAACTAGATAGAGATTTTACTTATTGGATAAGTTGGCATTTAAGTTTGCTTAAGCATAGCCCTTTCTTTATAATTTCATAGTTTAAGTCTGTCATGCATGTTAGTTTGTTTTAGTTTTTTTTTTTTTTTTCCTTTTAAGGTGTGGGATATTGTTAAATAAGTCTAACCTGACTTGTTAGTTTATTTACAAGTCCATTTCATATCAAGGTTCTAAATAGGTTAATGGATTTATCCTTAAATAAATCAATAGGTGTATAAGCTTACAGACATTATTAAAAGACTAATATACTATGATACTAGAAACGATTAAAATAACAAAAAATAGTACATTTTATGGCTTTTTATCTGAATGACATTTTATGGTTATTAAAGCTACCCTAAATACGAAACGTAATACTTGGTTAAAATAATATATAATATATTAAATATTAATATTTTAAAAGTAGTAGACTTTTCTAAATACTCACACTATCCTACTTAGCTATAAAGCTTTTAAGAAAACTTAAATCTAGCGTGTTTGCTAAATTGGCTAGACTAAGAAAAACTTTAAATTGACTGGGCTATAAGCTGTCAAAAGATGATGTAATTTATTTTTATCCCTAATTGCAAGTAAAAAATTATGAATATGAGTGTGGACCAGTACTTACTCCTATATCTCCATAGATTTAAAATATATTTAAATGTTTTAATTGAGTAAGATGTTATATTTTAATCTTTATTTATTTTACTAGTTTTATAGTTAATTTTAATATTAAAATAATATTTTTATTTTTACTAATTCATAAATGAAAACACATTGTAAAGAGATTACAGTTTATTATCTAAAATATAAATTATAAGTCCAAATATAAATATATAAATACGGAATTAGACCTTAGCACAAACCATAATTAATACATTTTCTGAATATATATATATATATATATATATATATATATATTAATTATTGATTAAAATTTATCAAAAAATATAGAGTTTTGTGAATATTTTTTATTTAATATGCATGATACTCATAATTTTAAATGTTTAATAAATTTAAATTATCAATAAAAAGTATATTAGAATGAATATATTAAAGAGTGTATTACTAATGCTAAATAATGAAAATAGTGTTTTATCTTCCTTAAACCTTTTACTCATTCTATCCGATTCTTATATATTAATCGAGGGCGAGGAAAAGCAGCGTTTGGGGAGCCCATAAAAATATATCATTAATAACGTCACGGTAAAACACGGTTTTGCCTACATAATCAAAGATTTAGTTGTATGCATCAGAATATTTTAGAGGAAAACGAGTTTAATGCTTGGAGGGCACGAAATTTGAAAGAAATTAAGCATTCCATTAGTAAAGTACAAGATCTATATACGTTGTGAGGATGTGAGAAATTGTCCCCCGTCACAAGTTTGAAAAAAATCCTCCTAGTATTTGTGTAACGATGCATCAATAATTGAGGGTCTTGACTTGGATAGTTGGATTGTATCAGCAGTTGACACGTTGCAGAAAGATTTCGCGGACACTTGCTTATGGACTATGGAGACCCCAGTCGTTGATTTGCAAGCCACGTGGCAGCATGATGACAACAGAGCTTCATACTTTTCATAGATTTCCAATAACAATTGCCCACTTGCCAAACTATACACTGTTGTTTGAGGGGTGTGATTGGGCGGTGGCACTAGGGAAAGGAACACAAACCATAAACAAAGGTAAAATGAGTTTGGATTTGGGTACTGTGACACATGGCTTCAGTATAATGCGGATGAATATTGAAAAGTAAGTTCCATCTTTGGCCATTTTAATTTTAATTTGATGTTCGAAAGTGCTGTATATCCTTGAAAATGAAGTTGCATGTGCCTTTGTTTGTTTTCTCCGATTCTACTTATTGTCATTTTTTATTTTTATGTTTCCATTTCTTCATATAATCAAGTGATGATAAAGGAAATACAATATTGGTCAATATATAAGACAATTTGTATTTAATCTAATCCCGCGAGGCAAACAAGTTAATCTCACTCAATTAGGAGGATGTCACTTGTGTGGTTTATTGTGGAACTCTAGAAGATACTTGAATAAATGCAAATCCAAGTTCAGGGTCCACGCCATTCCTGTAATAGACTATTCGACCCAAGTATGATTTGACAAAATGAGGATACCTAAATTTTATTAGGTGTATTTTTTAGGCGTATCCATCCATGTAGTACTTCAAATTTTATCTTAACAACCACCGACATTATTATATAAAATTCATTTCCTGTGTAGTGTACGAGTGATGATCTTTCTAGGTGAATGTAGTTAGATCTTAAAAAATTATTTGTTTTAAGAAGTTCATTTATTATCCTAGTTCTAAGGAGTGTGTTACTCCACGTAGCATAATGATTATGTTTTGAGGAGTTCGGTTATTATGCAGTAGTAAATTTGATTTTTATTTTCTTGTTATTTTGTTATGTACTAGCTTACTTAATAGGCATGAGTTTACTTGTTTTGAATAACACAACAGATAAACACATTTCTCATATTCTAATCTTTATTTATTTATGTGTTAACAATGGTATCAAAGCTAAAGTGGACCTATACAAAAAAAAAAAAAAAACAAAGGCAATAGCTTTTGTGACAACAACAAGCAAAAGAGATGTCATCTGAAGGGTATTTTGTGCAACCTACTATTCCACGATTTGATGATCACTATGACCATTGGAGCATGTTGATGGAGAATTTCCTGCAGTCTAAAGAGTATTGGCATATTTTTGAAAGTGGTGTTGAAACATCTAATGCTGATGTAGCACTCACAGAAACACAACAAAAGGAGTTGGAGGGACTGAAGTTGAAGGATTTAAAGGTAAAAAATTACTTGTTCCAGGTCATTGATCGCTCTATCTTGGAAACAATTCTTTGCAAAGAAACTTCCAAAGATATTTGGGATTCAATCAAGAAAAAATATGAAGGCTCTAATAGAATAAAGCGTGCACAGCTTCAAGCCTTGAGAAAGGAATTTGAAATGCTACACATGAAGAATGATGAATCGGTAACCAACTATTTTGCAAGAACCATGACAATTGCAAATAAAATGCGATTCCATGGTGAAAAGATGGAAGATGTTGTTATAGTCGAGAAGATCTTGCATTCCATGGCACCAAAGTACAACTATATTGTGTGTTCCATTTAAGAATCCAAAGATGTTGATACACTCTCCCTTGACGAGCTCCAGAGTTCTTTGCTGGCTCATGAGCAGAAGATGAATCAAGATACAATTATAGAAGAGCAAGCTTTGAAGGCATCTACCTCTTCAAGAGGCAGAGGTAAAGGCATAGAGAGAAGTGGTAGAGGCAGAGGACGGGGAAATCAAAACAACAATAGTGGAAGGGGAGATCAAAACAACAACGGTGGCAGAGGTAGAGGACGAATATTTATAATGAATGATATACTGTTACAATGTTTATTTTGATATTTCGGTACAATATTTATTTTGGATAATTTATATTGTGATAGATAAATTATGGTTCCTAATCACAATTATTGATATTATTATTTTTGTTTTAAATTATGTTTGCTAAAATATTTTTTAAGTGATTATTGTGATGCTATCCTTGTAAAGATAAAAAAAATAATGAAAATCTATCATAAAATTATATTTTATCCTAAAATGAAACAAAATTAACGATTGTGAAGATTATATTTTCTCCATCACAAGGATAGTTTTATTATAATGAATGTAGACTAGTATCTAAGTGTGAAGATTCACCATCTTGAGTTGTATTGGTGTTTATCCACTAAACTTTATTTTAATCAGTTTGCCAGAGGTCCAGAATGTTCAAGGACTAGCAAATGTATTGACGGAAATGGTTAATGTCTTGGATCCTAAAAATCCAGAGGTGATGTAATTTTTTTATGTTGTTGTTATCCTTGTCTACTCTCTAGCTACCTTCATTCTCAAACTTTTATTAAGTTATTATTGTTTATGAAAATATATGTTTGCATTTTGAAGTTGATGCATTTAGTATGTGACAAAAACTAGATTTTTTTTTAAAAAAAAGACCTTTTAAGACGGTTTGTCTTAAATTTTTTTATTTTTTTTAAAAAGATTTTCAGATGGATTTCCACAAAATCGTCTTAGAAAGTCTATTTTCTAAGACGGTTTTTCAGAGAACCATCTTAGAAAGTCTATTTTCTAAGACAATTTTTGAAAAACGTCTTAAAATCCTCATGCTTTTTTTTTTTTTTTTATAAAAAACACATTCTAAGATGGTTATTAGCCTAAAAATCGTCTTAGAATGATAGTTTTTCTATGTTGTTGTTATCCTTGTCTACTCTCTAGCTACCTTCATTCTCAAACTTTTATTAAGTTATTATTGTTTATGAAAATATATGTTTGCATTTTGAAGTTGATGCATTTAGTATGTGACAAAAACTAGATTTTTTTAAAAAAAAGACCTTTTAAGACGGTTTTTCTTAAATTTTTTATTTTTTTTTAAAAAGATTTTCATATGGATTTCCACAAAATCGTCTTAGAAAGTCTATTTTCTAAGACGGTTTTTCAGAGAACCATCTTAGAAAGTCTATTTTCTAAGACAATTTTTGAAAATCGTCTTAAAATCCTCGTGCTTTTTTTTTTATATATAAAAAACACATTCTAAGACGGTTATTAGCCTAAAAATCGTCTTAGAATGATAGTTTTTCTAAGACAATTTTTTAGAAAGTGTTGTGGAAATGGAGGGACATTCCACAACGTTGGATATGACGACAGTCAAAAACCATCGTAGAATGCTTAAAATAACTGTCGTAGTAGCGTTGTTTCCCAGTAGTGATGGTGTCAAATCCACTTCACATCTTCAACTTATTACTCATATAAGTTTGCAATTCCCAATGATGAGGCTGATAAGGAAAATGAAGACCCTTTCACCTTAAGCCTTTGTTGTCAACCAGATTTGGTCTTTTTCTATCCAAGCCACGACAAATGTCCTTCTAGCATACTTATTAAGAAGGTAACAAATGTGTTGGCTGACTAGCTAAGATGAGATCTTTTACAATCACTCTCTTGTTCTATGGGATAATTGTTCTCACCAACTTTGGTTGTTGGTGTCTCTCTTGTTAAGAACTAACCTTATTTCTCTACTTTTTTTACTAATAAGAAAAGGACAAATATCTTGATATTTAATTCCTTTCTATCCTATTATGACTTCCATCATTAATATTCTTATAGGTTATATATACTTTATTCCCTTAAAATATGTTAATATTTGATTTTAGTCCCTCACATTGAAAATTTTATATATGACCCCTTTCATTAATATTGATAACTTGAATAATTTAAAATAACATGTCATCCCTTGTCACATGTGAATGATGTGATAATAATGTTATGTAGATCTTGACATGATTTAATAGTTACATATCATATATTTGAGAAAGATTAAAAGCATGCTTTTACATTTTTAGAAAGACTAAAATCATAATTTTTTTTCTAAGATTTGATCATGAATAATAGATCAAATTAACCTCAACCAAATAGTTAAGTTACCTTTTCGTATGGTAATATGAAAGCCTTAGATCTTATGTCTAGTAACCAACCTAACTTAAACTCCTCTAAATATACAATTAATGTCATTGTAGTAGATATTATAGGTGACCAATTAGATTTCTTGACGAAGATTAACCATAAACGCAGTTGATGAATACTTCGTATGAATGTCCTAAGTAACAAAAAAGAATATATATATATATATATATATATATATATATATATTTAAATGGGAATGCACATTTTCTTTCATCTAATTTTTTCTACTAATATAAACAAGTCAAGAAAAATACCTTTTCTTTTCATTTTCTCTCAATTTAAATAACTTAAAATTTCACTTTTTTTTCTTTTTCCATTTTCTTTCTCCTATATTTTTCATCCAAATATATCATTTAGTGTCTTTTTGTCAGCCTAATAGATAGTCTCTAAATCTAGAAAATATATATTATTTAAGGAGAGAAAAGATAAAGATCATATCTTTCCTTTATTACAAAGGAAGATTAAGATCTATTTACCCTATTTCCCCCATATAAAAAGAAGATGATCAAAGTTCTGGTATTTTATTCTCATTCTAGCCCATACACTTATCTACCCATTTATCTCTATGCTTCAAACTTGAGTGTCAGAGTGTCTTTGTATATACCTCACCCTTCTTCATGGAGGAGTTCACGGAGGATCACCACCGTGAGAAGGTTCTACCAAACCCGATAACATAGTTGTGAAATCTGATCAGGTCATTGACCCGGTCGAGGTAGTGGATCAGTAGGTTAGTAGTCTAACCGGTGGGTCAGCAATTGGCCCAATTTGACCTGGTTTATATTAAAAAAATTAAAATTATATATGTATATATTATATGTAAGTATAACTAACATTATTTGATTAAGAAATCCATAATTTCATACTCCAAAATCCAAAATAACAATTGAAGTGTTAAAGTTGATAACACAAGTGAAGTGTATTAATAATAAAAAGAGTGTAAATAGCAACTACCTAAATTAAAACACAAGTCTAGTTTTGTACTTCCATTATTATTTTCTGCACTGCCATTATTTTGTTTAACGTGCACAACCTAGTCCAGGTTTTTAAAATTGGCCAGGTCACCGGGTTTCCACAAAACTGCCCAAGTTTGGTCAGGCCATCCCAGGTCAAGTGCATGAGCAGCCAAATAGTGAAACCGGCCCGGTTATGCCATCGGATCTCGGTTGGATCTATCCGACTGGCCGAGCCAAACCGGGTTTCACAATTATGCCCGATACACACATTTGGCATCCACTGTGAAGCGAGGGAAAAATTATCTTTCGACCACTATCAATGGCCTTAGACGGTGACAAGACACCAAAAACCCAGCAAGAAAAACCACCACAGGGAGCATGCATCCACCACACTTGGAACGTCTATCATGGGGACCTTGAAAATGAGAGTCCCACAACCATGGTGGACCTTCTGCGTTAGGTGCCTGACGATCATGTTTTGATCGTCACCTTGCAAAGGGAGATGGACACACTCAAACAAAAGAAAACTCAAGAGATGAAGAACCTTTGGAAGGAGAACGCTGCCTTGAGATAGTAGTATGATGTGTCATTATTTTCTCCTATTTCTTAACCCTTTTTGTCACCATTTTAATCACTGATTAGCCTTAATTGTCAAATTAATTATGCAGTTTTATCATTTGGGCCTACTTGACTAATTTTGTGTTTTTAATTTAATTTCAGGAGAATTATAAGCAATTGGCCTTGAATCCAGAATTGAGCTTGGACTTGAAGAGACCAGACAATTTTATTTTATCAAATCTTATCTTATCCAGATTTTATTTCATCTAGATTTTATTTCGTCCAGATTTTATTTCATCCAATCTTATCTTATCTTGTCCACATTTTATTTTATTTCGTTTATGGGCTTGGACTGGAAATAGATTTATAAGCTTTGGGGCTGAGAACCTATATAACAGTACCGGGGTTTTAGTTTTTTGGGGAGAGGAGAATAATTCTAGGATTTTAGAATTCCAATTTTTACTGTTCATGCGCACTGTTCACGTAGAATAAAATTTGTTTTTTGCAATTTCGTTTCTGCTTCAATCTACAATTTCGTTTTCTACTGATTAATGGAAGGCTAAGTCTCCAGCGTTGTTTTCTCTTGAGGATCAAGCACAACTCTTTTTGAGGTTTTGTTATTACTATTGAATTCTGATCAGTTTTTCCTCTTCACCAAATGCTCTGTATTTGTTGCTATTAATCCATGCATGCTTAGTGCTTGATGAATTGTCTCTGCGCTTAATTTACGTTCATGCTTAATGATCAGTTTCGTTCATGATTAATTGGTGTATGTGTTGCTTAATCACATAATGACAGCCTTATGATAATTTTCGCTTAGTAATTTAATTTAGGGTTGGATTAAGTGGTTGAACTGATTAAGAATAAATTCTCGTAACCTAGGATAAGAGACTTGCTTGTGAATCAAGGGGAAACAATATGTTTTAATTATGTTATTTTCTAATTCAAATTTGTTTGCTGTTTAATTTACAAAAACAAACAACCCCCCCCCCCCCAATTCGTTACTGTTTTATTACTATCTGTTATGAATGTTTGGTTGACCATTGCTCGTTGGAAGACGACCTAGGATCACTTCTTAGATACTGCATTTTTAATGTTTATTTGATTTGGGTACGACCTCGATCAAATTTTATCATGGGGACCTCGGAAATGAGAGTCCCACAACCATGGTGGACCTTCTGCGTTAGGTGCCTGACGATCATGTTTTGATTGTCACCTTGCAAAGGGAGATGGACACACTTAAACAGAAGAAAACTCAAGAGATGAAGAACCTCTGGAAGGAGAACGCTGCCTTGAGATAGTAGTACCAAAAGCTTCAACATGATCATCAGACGCACTCGGTCTCTAGAGCTACTATGCATCAGAATCACCAAGGTGAAACTGATGATGTCGACAAAAAATGGAGACAAGGAAAGTCGTCGGTCACACAATTGTTCTACAAAAAAACAAACATAGAAAACCGACTACATCTTTTTTGTCGATGGAATCATGGAAGTGCATCTACTGCCTGGATGGAAGACGCTGAACATAAATTGCTATGATGGACTATCGAAGCCAGACGAGCATGTAGATGCATTCATAATATAGATGAATTTGTTCACCAATAAGGATGTTCTTATGTGTCAAGTGTTCCCTACAACATTGAAAGGTGCAACACTCATTAGTACACTTGCCTACCGAAAAACTTGAAAACTCCTTTGCGACACTCATCATGCAATTCAGAATTCAATACATGATAAGTAGACCACTTCACCTAACAGCAGTAGCTCTTGCAAATATTCAACAGGAAGAAAGTGAGCCTCTTTACAATTTTATGGAGAGATTCTCCTAAGTCTCAATTTAGATTAGGGGCTTGAGCTTGAACGTAGATCTAACATCAATGATCATGAGCTTAAAGTTAAGACCCTTTTCTGACATCCTGTGCAAAAAGCCTCCTACAACACTAGACAAATAAAGGGCGAAGGCTATCGGCTTCATACAGATGGAAGAGATGACCACGTTCAAGGAGCAAATGTGTGGAGAATCCTCAAAGAAGCAAGTAGAGAGGAAGGAGAAAATCAAGAGTGGATAAGATCGGGGCAGATCCAAAAGTGATAGGCCACTACCTCGGTCAAGGTACGGTAATTATACTTCGCTAACAGAGAGCCAAAGCTGAGTGTTGGAAAAAGCCTGCAACATAGAATTGATCCACCTGCTAATTAAAAATCAACCTCCCAAGAGTAGACAAATCTAAATACTGTCATTATCACCGAGTGGCGAGACACAACACTGAAGAATGAAATACACTGAACAATAAAATAGAAAGGCTAATCCAAAAAGGGCATCTTTAGATGTTTCTCAAAGACAAAGACCATGAGCGTAACCATGAACGGAGAGAGAAAGAAGTGGAGAATGCAGCAATCCCCGAGAAACCACTGAAGCATGTGAAGGAAACACTTCATTCGAAACTCGACTGTGAGGTGTGATTAACACAATAGTTCACAGGAGGTGGAAGTTTGAGCACAACGCGTATGTAGCCTCAAAAGGAACAACTCAGTAAAAGTGGAGAAAAAGCCCACCAAAAGCAAGCCACCCATCATTTTCACAGATAAGGACTTTGGAGATATCGATTGATGCCATAATGATCCCATGGTTGTCAAGACTAAGGCAGCTAATAAATTCATACCTTGAGAACTAAAGAAGCAAGTCAGGGGGGCTAAAGTAACTAGGTGGATGAACTACTTGCCATCTTATGGGCCTATTGTTTCTCCCCATAATCAACAATAAGAGAAACCCCTTTCTGTCTCTCATACAAATCAGATGTAATGATACTGGTAAAAGAGGGTGAACCGTTCCTTCGAAATGTGCACTTCGTAGAGGAAGAAGACAAGGAGATGTTGAAGGAAACTTTGGATCTAACTGAAGATACCATAAAAAAAAGTCCATATGATAGCCAAGTTATACAAGAGAAAGGCAGAAAAAAGATACAACAACAGAGTCAAACCAAGAAGCTTCCTAACAAGTGACTTAGTGCTAAGAAAATATGGAGGATCTGAAAAAGATCCCAGCGAAGGCAAACTAGCAGCAACCTGGGAAGGACCCTTTAGAGATACCAAAGTACTCGAGAATGAGGCATATCAACTAGAGCACTTATCTGACAAAGCAATTCCAAGAACTTGGAACATCACTCATCTCAAGTTTTATTATAGTTAAACTAGTAAACAATGATGTACTTTTTTTTCCTACTTTAACATTTTTTCCCAAGAGGTTTTTTGTTAGAGAAGTTTTAATAAGGCTCACCCACTCTTTACAATTATTAAAAGTATTCTTTCAATCATGAATTATTGACCTTATAGATCTGAGTAGAATTTAGTTCCTTCGACTAAAGACCAATACGTGAAGCATAAGACCAAATGTTTGGCTTGCTATCAATAGACCAGCTATCATAGTCTGCTAAACGTAGATCGCAGATAACTTAGATATTTGGCTAAGAGAAGACCAAAAACTTAAGTTACTCAACTAAAACTATAATGAAGATAACTTAATCCAATTGGCTAAAAATAGACCAAAAGGAACTAAGTTACTCAGCTAAAAAACCTTGGCTAGAAACAGACTAATGGAACTAAATTATCTAGCCTAGGATGTAAAACAATCGTTCAAAAATAAAATCAGATGAAACTACAAAATAGAGAATGACTAGTTCAAAATAAAGTACTGAGAATAGAAGCCAAACACAAAAACCATATTATAAATATTCCAAAAAAGAACCTTATTCAATGGCCCAAGTCCTAAGCCTTTACAAAGAAAGGAACAAAAATAAACTAAGACATATTAGGCACTTCCTCCGTAGGCATGCCAACTTCATCGACTAACTCCCTTTGACAAGTGATATCCTTGTGAACAACAAAATGGGAAGTCTCGACATCTTTGAAAAAATATTTAACTTGACGAAGAGCCTTGTTAAAACGGATTCGTGAGTCTTTAGGATCTCGGCTTCAGCTTCACCAAGATTGATCTTCCTTTTTTCCTCCATCTTCTTAGCAGTTGCCTAAGAAAGAGTGAATTCCTTGTTAAGATGATTGGTCTCTTCTTTTAAAGCCTTGGTTGAATTCTCAGGTCTCTTCTTAGTAGTAAGCCTAATCTTTAGCACCTCCTCTCAAGTCTCAAACTCTTTTAACTTGGTCTCAACATGAGCAAGGGATTCCTGAGATTCCTCAGTCGACCTCAACAACGTCTTGTTGGCACAATCGGCCTCCACTAGAGCCTGTTCAGCCTTGGCTCAATTGACTTGCCCCTTTTGACACTCTGCTTCAGCCCTTTCAATCTCGTTGCCCCAAAACTCGGTGATGCTCCAAGATCTTACAGCGAAGCAAGCGATGGAGTCCATCGATGCACGAGGACCAACCTCCCTTAGAATATCTTTTTGGATTGGCTAAGCATAAAGGCTTGAATGAGAGCCTTGGGGTTGAAATCCTTCCCCCACATAGAAGAAACCCATTCCTTTGTTAACAAAAAAGCAGGATGGCCATCTATGACAAAAAGCAGGATGGCCATCTATGACGAAAGGAATAACCACCGGTACTGGCTCCAACCGTTGCCTCTTCGAAGGACCCCCACTAGAAGGCATAGGTCTTCTCGGATAGTGACATCGGTAGTAACAGGAGGAGGAAGAGGTACCAAGTCATCTTGGGGATTTTCTTTTTGCTTCCCCTTATCTTTCTCCGCATGGATTTTCTTAGCTTTAGCCTTCTTAACCTTCTCAGCCTGAGCCTTGCTAATTGAAAGGTAGTCAAATTTGCTCATTATCATTGAAGAAAAAGAAAGCAGTCGTGATTAACAAAAGTAAAAGGAAAATAACGATAAAAGAGCCGAACAAAAACTCACAATCTAAGTCTGTATCTGTGGAGTCTTGGAAAAAGGGAGGTCAACCAAGGTTTTGCAGCAGAGGTGTAACACCTCATTCTTTTTTGAATAGGGGAGGTCAACCAAGTTCTTGAAAAAGTTGTACCTTTTCTCTGTGATAAAATAAGTATTGTTCTAAATTATTATATACAAATCAAGAAAAGTTAATAAATAAATTAAAAAGAATAATAATTTTAAAAAACTAAACCTTATATATTATATAGATAAAAGAAAATAATATTACATTGAAAAAATAATTAAAGTGGAACTTATTTGGGATATTAATAAAAAAATAATTTGTATTATATTAAAAGGTTAAAACAACACTTGTTTTAGGATAATTTTTTCTTTTAAATATGAAATTTATTTTGGAACGGAAGAAGAATTAGATTCTTGATATCTAACGGAAAGATCTAACACCAATTACTAATGATAGATAGCTATTTTAAAATTGTAAAGACTAAAATTATAAACTATTTTGAATAATTTCTTATAGATTTAACTAATATATATATATATATATATATATATAATAAAATTATTTAATTATAAATAAACGTAAATAATTTTATATTTTTAATTCTTAAAAATAATAATACTAACTAAATTATTTTAGATGACAATCACTTCTTTATAATTCGTAACAAACAACTTTCGCCGAGAAGATAATCAAACCTTCAGAACCAAAGATCAGTATTATTACGACCAACTAATCTAAAATCAAACATATAGGGTACTAAAATAATAAAAAAAAATGATAATTTTTGTGGTAAAATCAAAATAGCTTATTTTATAGGCAGTAAAAAGTTATTTAATTATTTTAATAATTATAGTAATAGTTTATAAAATAAATTATTATTTTATGATAGTAATTTTTAACTGTGATTATATTAAAATACTTAACGAAGTTAATTCAATACTGACAAAAATACCATTTTAAATAAATTTAAAAATACAAACAACTAAATTAAACTTTTTAAAAGTTAAGGCATCAAACTAAATATAAAAAGTAAGACAAAAAAACTTCAACTGTAAGTTATCCAAAATTAATTAATATCCTTAAACTTATTAACATTTCAAAATTTTATCTATTAAAAATTTATCAATTTTATTAAATTCTCTCTTTACCTTAACTATTTATTTTATTATTTTTTAATTTATATTTCATATTAATTATTTCATTAATATTTTTGAAAATTTTCTTTATTTAACAGTTAATAATTTCATTAAATTCTTTCTTTAACTTAATTATTTCTTTTAACATATTTTTAAATTATGTTTTTTTCTTAATTATTTTTTAATTATTTAAAATTTTATTTATTAAAAAAGTGTTAATTTAATTAAATTTTCTATTTAGCATAACTATTTCTTTTAATATATTTTTATTTTATTTTTAAATTATTTTTTAAAATATAATTTCATTAAATTATCTCTATACTATAATTATTTATTTTAATATATTTTAAATTTTTATTTATAAATTTTTATTTCTTTTATTTTTTAAAATTCTATATTTAAAAATCCATTAATTACATTAAATTCTCTTCCCACCTTATTTATTTATTTTAATACCATTTTAACATTTATCTTAATTATTTCTTTAAATTTATTTAAACATTTATTTATTTAAAAATTTCTTAACTTCATTAAAATGTATCTTCACCTTAATATCTTTTTAATTTCAATTTTCATGTCAATTATTTCTTTAATTTTTTAAAAATTCTTTATTTAAAAATTGAATAGTTTCATTAAATTCTCTCTTTACCTAAATTAGTTATTCTAATATATTTTTAATTTTTATCATTATCTTAATTATTATTTTTATTTAAATTTTATTTATTTATAAATGTATTCATTTCCTTAAATTCTTTCTTTACCTTAATTATTTCATTAAATTTCTGTATTTATCTTAATTTTTCGTGCTCTTTTCTTTTAAATTTTAATTTATGTATTAAAATAATATATCATTACTTTCTTTCTCTAATTTTCAATAGACCTCTAATGATTTATTAATTAAAAAAATGAACTATTGGTTTTTTAACAAAATTTTCCATAGATACTGTGCAATAAAATCAATATTCTATATTAATGATTATTTTATAACTTTTTCTTTTCATTTGATTTTATCATTATTTTTTAATTTTAAATCTTATATATCATTTTTCAAAATAAAATAAACAAATAAATTTTAATATAATGAAAATTTTAATCTTAAATATTACAAAATATATTTCAAAATTAAACTCAACTTTGAAATAATCTTAATAATTTTTTAGGCTAATTTCAGTTGTAAAAAATAGTCAAACTGTGAAAAACACAAGATCATTAGTATCTAAAACCAATTTTCTATTTAGCTTATATGTATAAAGGGAATTACAAATTCTTCCTTTTAAGAATCTCTAATATCTCAAGATCGATTTAGTCATGAAATTTCGAGATGAGTTATTTCTTTCTTTTGGTCAATAGATATATGCAATTTCTAAGAGGGCCTAAAAAATTAGGCCTTAATAGGTGTTAGCCCATGAACCATTTGATGAGGGGCACCACTATTTATACTACCAAATATCAAATCATGGGAAATTCGTCTTTTGGAGGTTGAGGTTGCATGCAGATCTGGCTTGGTTGATGGGGTTTGGGTCATGGTTGTTGCAGTTGTTGCCATTGGTGATGAGATTGGGGCGAATCTTGTCAAATTTGGGTGTGGTCAAAGTGGGATGGTGTGCACACAATGGTGGGGTGAAACTGAGGTGTTGCGAGCACAAATTTGTTGGTGTCGAGGTGTTGTTTGGGTTGCTACGCAGAGGTGTTGTTCAAGTGATATTTGGCTATGCGATATTGTTGTTGGTATGGTGGTGATGGCGGTGTGACGTGACGTTGGGATGGTGATGGCGGCACACAACACGATGGTGGCCTGACACGACATGATGCAAGGTGTGGTGATACTGTTGTTGCCCTATGGAATCATGTTTGTCCGCTATCTTTCAAAACGGAAGCATACTTCCATTTTAGTAAGTACGGTAGAAAAAAAATTAGAGTAAATAATCATTTTTGTCCTTAAAAGTGTAATTCGTTGATAAATGTGTCCCTGAAAGATGTAAATATAAAATTTAGTCTTCAAAAGTGTTAAAAGTACGACAAATATATCCGATCGTTAACTTTCGTTCGTTACTATTAAAAAAGTTGTCTACATGACATAGAGAGACAAATTCGTCATAAAATTGATTGTCAACGTGATCAAGCTGACTAGATTGGGCAAAAATGTCAGTAAGATATCATTTTTGGACGTAAATATCAGTAATTTTTTGTTAGACAAAAATATCAATATTTTTTTCTTGGAGGAAATTGTTAGTAATGTTTTTTTGGACTTAAATGTTAGTAAGTTTGATTGGACCAAAAAGTTATCAATTTTGGACGAAAATGTTGTTAATTTTATTTCATTTTAGAATAAAATATAATTTTATGATAAATTTTCATTATTTTTTTATCTTTACAAGGATAGCATCACAATAATCACTTAAAAAATATTTTAGCAAGCATAATTTAAAACAAAATAATAATATCAATAATTGTGATTAGGAATCATAATTTATCTATCACAATATAAATTATTTAAAATAAATATTGTACCGAAATACCAAAATAAACATTGTAACATATTTTTCAATATAAATTTATCTAAATTATATGGTTTCATACTAGTTGACCGTAATTAAATAATTTAAAACAATATTTGTGATGTCCCCTACCTCTGCCACCGTTGTTGTTTAGTGGATAAACACCAATACAACTCAAGATGGTGAATCTTCACACTTAGATACTAGTCTACATCCATTATAATAAAACTATCCTCCTAGTCCTATCCTTTATTTTCTGAGAATAGACAGAAGTTATCAATGGAAGGCAATGATAATTTCATTATAATCACTCATATATAAGCCAAATTTTAAAAGCATAACCATTATCCAAAATTTACAGGGTACAAAAGCTAAAAAATGTAAAAAACAACAAGCAAAGAATTAAGCGAGGAACAGACAAAAAAGCCACTGAATATCAATGTTTTAGCTCCAATCCAAATAATGACACTATATTTAGTTTTCACTTTGTTTCCTATATAGAAATATTTGAACAAACATTTTTCATTAAAAAAAAACTATTCATTTTCTAACGTGTATAGGATGTCCTTAGAATTATTGCCGAGAACAAGTTTTCGTGCCTGGACTTCCTTTCCCAATGGCGCTTTATGGTTCATAACTCTCGGGTTCTTTGCTTTATCTCTTATGTTGTATTGCTTTTTGCACCCCTAGTGCTTTTATATAATAATTATTGCCGATAAAAAAACTTAGTGGGTTTAGGCGTCTAGCCCTTTAGGTTCAAATGGATAAAAGTATAATTCAACAAATTTAAAATAAAAATTAAAATAATTCTGTTTAAATGCTTTTAAATTTAAGAAAAAATAGATGAAAGGATATTCAAAATAACGAAACTCATTCTATTTTATTTCATTTTAAATTATGCAATTTAAACAATTCATTAACTTAAGATTATTTTTCCTATTGATATGTTATATTTCATTTTGTTTATCAATAAACAACACATCATTGAATTAGTTCAATTGTTCAAACAAACACATATACTAGACCAAAAGACAATGTATTTTGTCTTTTTGTTTATCCATCCATGAAATATCCATATATAGCATTATAAGTATGAAGAAGAAATATTTGGGATTAGATTGGTTACCTGGACCACATCTAATGTTGCACTTGCGATCACACCGTGCTTGAAGCCTCGCTGCATGTGACATTTTCAGCTCACATTATACATCCAAATCATATTATATCATCTAATTTCATTCTACTAGTCTCCTGTTTTGATTTTTCCAAGCATCACACTTTTTTGGTATAATTTTAGTGAATTAAAGATGTGATGAAAATACGAAAATAGTTTGTATTGCATAATTAAAGAACAATAAAAGTTAAATTCAAAGTAAATGAATGAATTAAGGTGTTTTTTTATTAAAAAAAACATTTAATATAAAAACAGTAAAGAGGAAAATCATATTGAAGAAACCATAATCATAATCACTTACAATCGCTTTGAACACAACCAGTAGTGCAACCATCCAAGCAATCCGCAGCATCGTGCTCAACGCTCTCCATTTACATAGAAATTAAAGAAGTATAAGCATCATTGCAGCCACCATCTCCTTTATCACTTTCCCTTCTCTTCTCTTCTCACTCGTAAAACACTAAACTAGTCATGTCTTGATATTTATCAACTCTATGCTAAAGAAATGACCATGATTACTCGATCAAATTACAGAAATGCCAAGCCATATCTCAACAGAACATAAAGAAGCACATGTATATTCTGACACTATAACTACACGCTTCTTATAAATTCTCAGGAATCATTTCATTCACAGATGCAGAAGAAGACGTTCCCTAACTTCAGTGATCAAAGTTGGGTTTCTTCCCATGTATAGGTGCTGAATGACAACTTCTTTCTGCAAATATAGTACATGGATGTCAATATCATATCATACCAAAAGTTGGAGTGAAAGTATAGTACACGTTTCTTATTAACTTACTATTTTCCCCTCAAACTTCATGATCCACAAAATCAAATAACCACACTAAAACCAGGAGAACTACCCTTCTTTGATTAGCTTGCTTCCTCTCCTCAAACTGCAACTTCTTCCGCAACCTTGTGACATAACGTTCATGAACCTTCCCAAAAGAAAAATAAAAAAGATCAAAGTCAGAAACACAATAATATTCCACATCCTTTTTTAAAACAATAGATTTTTTCTTTTTCTTGCAGAATAGTAGTGCAAATATACCACTTAGATACAAGTGGATTTATATATAATTACATACTAAAAAAATTCTAAAAGAAGCAAAAGCAAAGATCACTACTAGAAAAACGCTTTTCTACGATGGTTATTTCAGACATTCTACGTCAGTAATTAACCGTCATCGTAGGTAATATCGTACAATATTCGCATCTACGACAACGGTTCTAAAAAAACTCGTCTAAGAAAAGTTACAATTCTAAGATAGTTTTAAAAAAAATAACCGTCTTAGAATGTCTACAATCTAATACGGTTTTCAAATAACCGTCTCAGAATGTCTTTATTTTGAAAAAAATTAAAATTGAGGATTTTAAGACGATTTTTCCAAAAACCATCTTAGAATTCAAACATTCTAAGATGATTTTTCAAAGAACCGTCTTAGAATGCCTTTTATTAAAAAAATAGAAAAAATTGAAGATTCTAAGACGATTTTTCAAATAATCGTCTTAGAATGTTTTTCTTATAAAAAAAATTCACATATATTGAGGTGGAGCCCTAAAACTTTTCAGACAAGGACATGCAAATGTCTGGAGAAAAGTATATTTACATATTAATAAATCAAACAAAAAATCCAAAGACCCTAAAGTTTGTTTTAGGTACTTACAAGAGGTATGTCCACTTGGAAAACTTTTGTGCCATTCCTTAATAACACTCTTATCTATAGTACATCTAACATTCCTTGTTACTGGATCAAACACCTAAATATAGCAATAATCAATACCATGTTTGAAATTAAATTAATGGCTTTCAACTTCTTCACAAAATTCAAGAAACACATGATGTAAAAAAAATACAAAAATAATTTATTAAGAAAGTATTTATTGCATAAAAACATTAAAAATACTCAATCATTACTTTTAAAATAATTAAAAATATATATTAAATGTTCCATAGAGGAAAAAAACTGCTAAAGTTATTCATCATTGAAAACCTAATAAGTTGGAAGTGCAGCATTATTGTGATATTATAACTAGAGTGTAATTTCTATAATTTATACTATCAATTAATTATAAATGATGATAGATATATTTTTAAGATGACTATTGTTACAAAACAATAAATCATACATTATAATTTTTTTATTCGATATGATAATGCAAAACATATAATATGTACACTATAAGTTCATAGATGTACCTAAAAAAACACTACAAGTGCAAAATACTTTTTTTTTACCAAATAAGTGCACAATACTCAAAGGAAACCTCTACGGAGGTTATTCCATATTTATATCATTTTGCTTTTAAATATTATGTAACCATATGTGGGGCATATACAAGACTTGCTAATGAACTTCTTTCTTTATATTTTTGGGTATAAATTGTACCTTTTGTTATTATAATTACATCAATGTACAAGTTTATTTGCTAATGAAAAAATAATTGTATTCTACTTTCAACAGGATCCCTATTGTTATTTTCCAGTTACTTTTTGCACATTTTTGCCTTGACAGAGGGCTATCTCTGCCAGTGAGTTGAAGCTAGGTATCTCTATTTTCATTTCCTAATTTTCCAGAAGTTTTATCAAGTACACCCAAAGGATAAACAACTCCTTTTCAACTAACCAAGCATTCTGAAACAACTTGAATTACTGGATTCAAAACAAAATAGGCCAATAACGATAAACTTATTTAATTAAAAGTGAGGTCATTACACCATTTAACGAGCCAGAGAAGCAAGGGAGGAAAGGATAGCCAAATTAATCTTCAATTCAGAAGTTTTCATTCAAATGCAAGAAACCAAAAGAGTATATTTTGATATATTGTTTTACCAAAAGTCCCCAAAATCTAATTTAAAAGGAAAACATTTAAGATCATATTCGCTTAGCAATAATAATAATAACAATATGATGCTAAATTTCAAATCACAAAGGCAAAGTAAAAATATAATAATATTTACAACTCAGGAAGGTTCAAACAATATTCATATTAGCATATGGATTGCGAGAGTCAACACAAACTAAATAGAACAATTTTTCAGAGATCCCAAAAATAACTTACTATTAACCAGAAAAAGAAATTATTAACTTATTATATAGCTCCATGCCATTACGTATCACAAAAAACATTCCATGGACAACTTGAAAGCATCATTTGTGGCATTTCAAAACTATAATAAAAATAGAAAGATAAAATAGCAACCTGACAAAATCATGTAGTGGTGACAATTATTTCTGACTAACACCGTAGCACCACATTTAACCATAACTCTCTAAAAATATAATATTTAACTCATTTTTATTGGTTGATTCAGCTTTTCCACAAATTTATATTTCACAAAGAAGCAAAGTCAATTATGCCACTCTCCAATTAATCATCACAACATGAGAAAATCAAGACTTTTTGCAGATTGCTTATAGTGTGTTTGGTTTCATGGTGGGAGTCATGAGAATTGATTTTGATTCCAGTCAAACTTGATTTTGTCAAAATATAGATGTTTGGGTATTCCAGCTTTTGTTGGGTAAAATTGATTTTTCCTAAAAACCTTAGTTTGACTAGAAGTGATGAAAAGTAACTTTTACATTAGGATGAAAAATTTACACTAAGTTTTAAACTGTAATATTTTCTATGGAGCTCTTAAAGCACTAGTCGTTGGCTCTAGGAAAAGAGGACTGGACTAAACTATAATATTTCGTAAGCACTAAACAGTTAATATGCCATTCAATAGTTTTCTTAATTAAAACAAGTAAATAACACCTAAACTTGTCAACATGTATTGTGGGCTTGGCTCTACTGAACATGCTAGCAAGTTATTTGATGAAACTTGGGAAAGAATCATAAATCTCTGGAATAGAATTGGGGCTTTAATCTTGTGCAGGTCTTGCTACATTGGAATAAAGAGAGTTGATTCATGGCTATATCCTTAGATGGGGTCTTGATTCTATACTGCCAATTCTTAGCACCCTTATTACAATCTATGAAGATGCTTTGAGATTTCAAAGGGGAAAATAGTGTTTGATATCTATATTTCACTTATATCAAGACCAAATATTAAAAACCAAGTTTGCTAATTGCGAATATATAGCTATAGCTTATGGATCTATCAGATTCTATCTCCTGGTTATTCAATAATATGCAGCTAAATATAATCTTGACAAAGGAAGAGAAATAAATTAATGGAAGTATTAGCAAAATCGGCATAAACTCTAATTTATAAGTGTTGTGCCAAGATCAGATTTTACTTCACAAAAGAATGAGTTTCTTGTATGAGCAAGAATAAGCAAAATGCAAAAAAAATGAACCAAAATTGCATAGAACTCAGCAACCACTTTTATTCAATTCTGCAATTTTTTTCCCTCTAGTTACAGAAAACTCTCTTATGATCTAGGCTATGCAAGAAGAAGAAATAGAAGCACTATTTCAAGCCTAACCAACTTAAAACTACCTAATTGTTACATGCTATAACAGAATAATAGAAAACAGAAAATAACTAAGTTGGTAAAGTCTAAGAGAACCTAACTAATGGTTGTTAATGAACCAACATACAACAATTCTCCACCTTGGTTCAATAACAAAACATTACCAAAAACAATGGTTGCTGCAGAAACAGGATTTAATCACCCTTCATTAAGTCCAAACAATGGAAAAACTTGTTGCTTGGAAGAGCCTTTGTGATCATATCAGAAGGATTGTGATCAGTTGAAATCTTCTTGACTATAACTGATCCTTGACCAATAACTTCTCTGACAAAATGCAGCTTAATATCAATGTGCTTTGTCCTCTCATGATGCACAAAATTTCTGGATAAATCAATGGCACTTTGGTTGTCACAGTGTACTGTTATCACTTCATTTTGTATCTTTAGCTCCTTTGTAATGCCTTCAAGCCACAAAGATTCTTTCACAGCTTCTGTAAGAGCAATATACTCAGCTTCAGTGGTTGATAAAGCCACTACCTTTTGAAGGCTAGCTTTCTAACTAATTGCAGTGCCAAAAGCAGTGAACACAAATCCTGTAAGGGATTTCCTTGAATCTAAACAGCCAGCATAATCAGAATCTACAAAACCTTCAATAGCAGTTGTTCTTTTGCTATTCCTAGCTCCACCATAAATCAGAACTCTTCCAAGTGATCCTCTGATATATCTGAGTATCCATTTCAGGGCTTGCCAATGTGCTTTGCCTGGATTTGCCATGAACCTACTTACTAGGCTCACTGCATGAGCTATGTCAGGGCGAGTACATACCATAGCATACATCAATGATCCTACAACATTAGCATATGGAATACCTTCCATATAAATTATATCATCATGTGTCTTAGGTGCTTGACTTGTACTGAGCTTAAATTGTTGTGACATAGGAGTAGTTACAGGTTTGGAATTTGACATTCCAAACCTTTCAAGAACTTTTCTGAGATATAACTCTTGGGACAGATACAACAATTTCCTTTTTCTGTCCCGTTTGATTTCTATTCCCAATATTCTCTTGGCTGCTCCCAAATCCTTCATTTCAAATTCCCTGCTTAGCTCAGATTTCTATTTTTCATTCTCACTCTTGCTATTACTTGCTATCAAAATATCATCAACATATAATAGCAATATCACAAACTCATCTTTAGAAGGAAATTTGAAGTAAACACAATTATCATAATGACTTCTATGAAATTGTATGTCAACCATAATTTCATCAAATCTCCTATTCCATTGCCTGGGGGACTGCTTTAGACCATACATGGATTTGTTTAATTTGCAAACATAATCCTCTTTACCTTTGACTTCAAACCCCTCGGGTTGTTTCATCAATATCACCTCATCAAGCTTTCCATACAAAAATGTTGTCTTCACATCCATTTGTTCTAACACAAGATTAAGTTCTGCCACCATAGCCATAAGAATTCTGATTGACCTGTGTTTCACTACAGGAGAGAAAACTTCATTGAAGTCCATTCCCTCCTTTTGAGAGAATCCTCGAGCAACAAGTCTAGCTTTAAATTTGTCTGATTCAACTCCTTGGATGCCTTCTTTCTTCTTAAAGATCCATTTGCAGCTGACCACTCTAGAACCAGGTGGGTTTTTAATCAATTCCCATGTATGGTTGTCATGGAGAGACTTAATCTCTTCATTCATGGAACTTAGCCATTTTTCTTTCTCTTTACTAGCTAAGACATCTTTAACAATTTTTGGATCTTCTTCCAAAACTTCACTGGCAGCTACCAGAGCAAATGCTATTAGATCAGTATATCCATACCTCTTAGGTTGTTTGATTTCCCTTCTGGTTCTATCTTAAGCCAACACATAGTCAGCTTCTTCTTGTTCCTCTTCTTCAGATTTTTCTTCATCAAGAGGCCAATTAGCAGCTTGTGTTTCAGCATGTTTATCCTCAGTCTCCACCTCAAAATTTAATTTTTCAGAATCAGTTTCCTTACTCTGATTAGTGCTGGACTGAACCATGTTGGGCTTAGTCTTGTAGGCCATTTCAGCTTCACTGAAGATAACATCACGACTCACTAAACACCTCTTAAAACCAGCCTCCAAACACCATAGCTTATACCCTTTCACTCCCTCAGGATATCCTAGAAAAATGCACTTGACAGCTCTAGGTTCCAATTTGGCTTGCTTGATGTGAGCATAGGCAACACAGCCAAATACCTTTAGCTGTTTTAGACTCGGTGGATGGGCATACCAAATCTCCTCAGGGGTTTTGAAATTCAGAGCTGTTGAAGGACACTTGTTGATGAGATATACAACAGTCATTGCTGCTTCAGCTAAAAAAATCTTGGGTAATCCTGCACTTAGCAACATACATCTCACTCTCTCCAAAATGGTCCTGTTGAATCTTTCAGCTAAACCATTTTGTTGAGGGTGCCCACAACTGTCCTATGCCTTTCAATGCCATTCTATTTACATAAATCATTGAAAGGTTCAGAACAGAACTCAAGACCATTATCAGTACGAAGCCTCTTGATCTTTCTGCCTGTTTGGTTTTCCACAAGTGTTTTCCAACTTTTAAAGTTATCAAAAGCCTCATCTTTTGTTTTCTGAATGTAGATCCACAACTTCCTTGAATAGTCATCCACAATGCTCAAGAAATACCTTGCTCCAGAATGAGAGGGAGTCTTGGTTGGACCCCAAAGATCAACATGAACATAATCAAGAGTACCTTTTGTTCTCTGTTGTCCAGCATTGAATTTGGCTCTGTAGGCTTTGCCATAGACACAATGTTCACAGAACTTTAATCTTTCCATTTTGTCCCCACATAGCAGCTCCTGTTTTGCCAATTCAATTAACCCCTTCTCACTTACATGGCCCAACCTCATGTGTCATAACTCAGTTTTTGATAAAACTCTTCTGGTTGCAGTATCTGCAGAGCCAATTACAACTTCACCATCTACAGAATAGAGGCCATTCTCCATAATTCCCCTCATGACAACCATTGAGTCTTTAACTATATTCAGTATTCCTTTTTCACCCTTGAACACATACCCTTTTTTATCAAATTCACCAAGAGAGATTAAATTTCTCTTCAACTCAGGTACATATCTGACCTCTGTGAGAATTCTTTCAGCCCCATCTGTAAACTTAAACCTTATAGACCCAATTCCTTCAATTTTGCAAGGCTTGCTATCTCCAAGGAGTACTAACCCGTCTGTTGATCAAAAAATTGTTCAAACCATGATCTGTTTGGTGTCATATGCCATGAACACCATGAATCCATTATCCATTTAGTTTCTAGATTCTTTTCAGACACCATCAGTGCCTCTGCAGATTCATAGCCAACATCTTGAACAATTGCAGCATTTCCTGAGTCTTTCTTCCTATTGTTACTACCACCATTTTTCTGCCTTTCAGGACAAAACTTTCCTTGTATGACCCTCCTTTTTACAGTGATAACATCTGATTTTGAAGATTTTTCCTTCACCATTCTTTTGATTTTTTGGCTTTTGCTTATTCTTATCAAATTTACTATATTTCTTGAAGGTCTTGCCTCTTGCTGTCAGCCCTTCACTACTTGTAGAGGACTTCTTTTCCTTTCTTTCATTCAATTCCTTTGAATTCAGAGCAGCCTGCACTTCCTCAAGAGAAACAGAGTCTCTTCCAAATAATAAAGTCTCTTTGAAATGAGAGTAACTCTTAGGAAAAGAGCACAACAATAGCAAAGCTTGATCCTCATCATCAATGGTGACATCAATATTTTCAAGATCTAGAATCAGTTTATTAAAAAAATCTAATTGTTCTCCTACTGATCTATCTTCATGCATTTTAAATGAATACAAAGACTGCTTTAGGTAAAGATGTTTAACTAAAGATTTGGTCATGTACAAACCATCAAGCTTTGACCAAACCCCAGCAGTAGTTATTTCCTTAGAGACTTGCTTCAACACCTTGTCTCCGAGACTGAGGATAATTGCACTGTGTGCCTTCTGCAGTAGTGCTTTCTTGTCCCCATCAGCCATCATCTTTTCAAGTTTGGCTTCTCCATCAAGTGCATCCACCAGGCCGTGCTGAACAAGAAGAGCTCTCATCTTCAATCGCTATAACCCAAAATCATTTTGCCCTGTGAATTTTTCAACCTCATACTTGGCCGAGCCCATTTCTTGAATTGAACTCAAAATTGCTCCATGCTCACTGCACCAATTTGTTGTGCCAAGATCAGGTTTTACTTCACAAAAGAATGAGTTTCTTGTATGAACAAGAATAAGCAAAATGCAAAAAAATGAACCAAAACTGCACAAAACTCAGTAGCCACTTTTATTGAATTCTGCAGTTTTTTTCCTCTGGTTACAGAAAACTCTCTTATGATCTAGGCTATGCAAGAAGAAGAAATAGAAGCATTATTTCAAGCCTAACCAACCTAACCAACTTAAAACTACTTAACTGTTACATGCTATAACAGAATAACAGAAAATAGAAAATAACTAAGTTGGTAAAGTCTAAGAGAACCTAACTAATAGTTGTTAATGAACCAACATACAACAATAGGCACTCAAAATATCTTAAGGGATATCATTAAGGTATGACAGATTCATGCAAGATTGGTACATATCACAACTTCAATAGTTACAACCCCTTTCACCATACCCGTTCCATTAGTTCCAGGTGATTAGGAACTTGAAGTCAAAAATGGAAAAAACATATTAACTTAAAAAAACCTAGTAGTTGTTTTTACCAAAACAGCCATCTAAATATTGTGAAATGATCAAATAAGTAAGGTTTGAATCTAAAAGTATGTAATAAAAGAATATAAGAGAAACATACTACAAGCATAATAACATTAAGATGAGAAAATATAAAGACATTAAATAGCATGTGTAATACCAACTAGGATTTTCCAAATGCTACTTTGAAACATGGTTAAATTGTAAGGTCTGTTGATACTCCAACTTTGTTGAAATCACCATCAAAACAGACACCAGTTTTGTACTAACACTAGATAATTTAATATCATATATTTGGAATATAACCAATTTTCATATTCTTCAAGAATTTTCTATGGATAAAAACTATTTTAGCATAACATACCCACGCAACTCTTACTAACAAAATATTATTCATTTAATCCAGCATTTATGCCATTTGATGTCTTGGGGCTATCCCAATCAAATGATTCTAACAAGCAAGAGAGGAAATCATTGCCATATGATGATCAAGATTGACTAGTTTCCAGATCAAATAAGATGGTAACAATACAATACCAAAACTAAAATCCTAAATAGGTAACAGTCAGAAAATAACCTGGACAGCGGAGACAGCAGGACTAATTATGTCATTCTGAATCCTTGAGGTAGTAGGCATTGCATTTTTTTCTCCTTTAAAAGCATATGAAGCAATAATATCAAAATTTGACAATTGCATATTAGCTTCAACAAGCTCTACGACACATGATTTTGTAGTTTCAATCTAATGATGTGTACTAAGGCATATTTAAGAACATATCCATCAAGAGAAAATTAAATTGGCCTGAATTTTAAATGTTATAAACATCTTATAACATACCAAAGACAGAGTTTGTCTCCTCCAAGAAAGGCTCTTAATTACCATATTCAAAGCAAAATCATTTAGATTATTGACAATGTCTTCTACTGCAGCCAAATCCTACTTGGCATATCGGTAGTCTTGTGTCATAAGAGTTTCACACGCATAAATTAGTCTATCTGCAATTGCAATAGGATTTTCAAGTTTGAGCCTCATTATGTCCATTCCTGGGATTGTTGACATACCATAAGAGCAAAACTTTAATACTGCAAGTGTTGTGGATTTATTATTTGTGAAAATAATTACATAATCTACATCACCTGTCCAGCTCTCTTTGCCACATAGACTACAACTGATCCTTTTGATTCACAATACCAATTCCATGATATGCACTATGTGCCTAATAAAATGAGGGAAGATATGTAAATATTGTAATATTTACCAACATGAAAATATCATTGTTTAGTAAAATTGACTCAAAATGTTAAGTAATTTGCCTCAATATATGCAGAATTTATTGCTCTTTGTGCTTCCTAAACTACGGTATCGAAGCCAAAATTTCTCTCCCCATCAACAACAAGGCATAGAATCAAAACCTCACAGTGAAAACCACATAACCAAAACACTATCCCAATTCAAGAGACAGACCATACAATAACCAGAGTTAACCATATCTACAAAAACAACACAACAGTACCTACAACAATCCAAAAACATCCCTTTCTCATGATGACAATGGATACTTCCTGGCCTCCCCCATTTCTTCGGCCCTGTCTCTGATCCAACCTCGTTCATCATCATTGCTCCCGAGCTTGTCACCCTCGTTGTCGCCACCGGAGTAACAATCCCAATGCCATTCTCAGCCGACACCAACATCCAATTCGAGAACGAAGAAGCCTGTTGTGGCAGAGGAGGTGGTGCCTACAATGGCATCGCCACCACAGGAGCAACTTCTTTCTCCAGTAGAGAATCGAAGCTGCCAACAACAAACCCCACGGGGAAGAGCCCCCAACAACAATAATAAGCCTCTTGTCCCGGAACAAGTGGCGGTAGGGATGAAACCGTGACACCGTGAAAGGATCTATCACAATTCTGGCACCACAAGCAACAACCCTCATAAACCCTTGTGAAGAGGATGTACTTAAGAAGGCACTGGGTGGTGTCATCCGCCATTGCCGTGGCCGGGTGGAAGTTGTGGTGGCTGGGCGCCTACTCCATTTTGGAAACCCTATAGGAGGAGTTGAAGAGGGAGAGGGAAAAAGTGAGAATCAGAGAGCGCGAAATAGTAGTGAGACATTAAATAATTAAAAAAGCAAAAAATCTTCTATGACAATTTTATAAGACAGTTTTCATAAAACCGTTGTAGAATGGTTGTATTTATTTACAAAATTGTCACTGCGTCACATTCTAATACGCTTTCTCTGCAATTCAAATAGGCACACTATTGAATTTATTCCTTTCTTCTTCATTTAACCTGCCCCAAATCCTTGTTCTGTTTCTTGTTCCATAAGAAAACATATGTTGCTACAAAGGCTATAGATATGCATATCAATAACATGCTTAGACTAGACCTTGAGAAATAATGGTATATCATCTCTGTATTATGGTCAATTGGATATATGCAATATCGGGTTCGGATGACAATAAGTATAAGGAATAACATAAAGGAGGATGACATGATAATGCTAAGATAGAGCAAACTATTTTTGTCCTAAAACTACAAAAACTGGTTCATCCAATGCATTTGGTTTGAACCATAATGTTGAAAAAGTTGGAAGTCAAGTGTAATATCAAGAAACCTCATGTGGAGGTTAGTATAATTTATTTTATTATGTATTACCTCTAAGATTTGATGTGTCTTTCCCCAAAAATTCAAGACCCTCTCGTGACTGGAAAAAGCAATAAGGCTAAGCAAATAATTTTTGAAAAGAATTCTAATGGTAGCTTGTCTCCAACATGTTCTATCAGTGGTGTCTCATCAAAAAAAATTGGAAAAACTTCAGATGGAAGCTTGTCTCCAACATGTTATGCCAGGGGTGGCTCTTTTTCAATTTTTGGAGAAGATTCAGATGGTAGCTTGTCTCCAATATGATGTACCTCTTGTTCCACACCCATACCAATCTGAACAATAGCATCAACGAACCAGTAGAGGGTTTTCATGCAAAAATCATTTTTATTATCTCACAAACCATCATGTAATTGCAATTCATACTACACAACAAGTTAGTTACCTTGAGGAACTCGAGAAGAAGATGGAACTTGTCAACAACAAGTTTTATGGGAGCAATTAGGACCTTTTGGTCAAAACCAAAATCACCACAATGGTCACCATGCAAGAAACTTGTTGCCCTCATTCAACCTTATTTCACAAAAACCAACATTAGCACATACAAAATAGGGAAAGATTAAAGGAAAAAAAACAAAGTTTAAAATTATACAAGTTTCATTTTCCCACTTCTTCCAACGTCTTATAAACAAGCAATTTCTCGTCCCTCGAGAAGTAGAAGGCTCTGACAAGAACCACATTCTCATGCTTAATCTTCCCCGAACCTCCATTTGCATCTCAAACTCTTTCTTTGTCTCCACAATGTCCTTAAACCTCTTCACCTCCATGGTGGTTCCTTCTTCCATCACCAACTTATAGGAAATCCCCACGCTACCCTTCCCCAACACCTCCGCTGAAGCCTTCAACAAATCCTCCAAATTGAAACAATAAATTCCGCCTTTAAAAAACACAAGCTTGTTCCTCTCCTCCTCCGCCAAATCATTGGTGATATCCTCCTTCGACAACAACGTCACCGCCTCTGCGGGCTATCTTTTCCACCACCGGAGACACAACAACAACAGAAGCAACCACAATGCCAAGCCAAGAACAGACCCCACAACGATTGCGACAATGATGCCAATGCAGAAAGGTTTTGTGACACCATCTACCCCTGCATACATATTTATATAATATCATGCATGAAAATACATAATTAATTAAAATGATTTTATTCAATAAACATAAAGGAGCTCACGTGGGTAAAAGGTTCACATTCGCATTAATCACCAAATTAAAAACTTATCAAATAAGGGTATGAAAACATCTATGGCCCAAAATAAGGTCATCCAATTCTTTTACAAAAGGAAACAAGTTAAGCAACTAAATAGCATAAAGTAACATGTTCAGAATATCATGCAAATAATACAAAAACCCATGTCTTAATGTCACATCCTATCATAGCATTGTGTTCCAACGTCCTCTAGCATGAGATTCTCCATAGTTATCCACCTAACCATTTGCTCCCACGAACACAAAGTCCGAGATCATCACAAGATCCAAATACAAACAGCACACAGGAAGTAAGTTACCACATTCTTAACTAACAGAGAGAAACAGAACAACATGCATATACATATCATATAAATGAATTACAACTTACTTAAAGATAACTCACATAATTTCACCACTTATCGCGTGACATCACATCTCAACACCATGTCTTACACATTTTCACATCATTCATGTACTCAAGAATCAAAACACGATATCACTCAACCAATCAATATTGATCAATACACAAGCATCATGCAACAAATATACTAAGACTCAATTCTATATGCAATGTGGTATCATGTTAGTGAAAAATCTTGTCGAGCACCTAGGAGTACATGACAAGACAGACCACACACTGATAAGTCAGGTCACTCTCACTAGGTAAAATCATAGGGAAATCAGTCAGGGTCACTCTGTTTTGCGAGAATGCTCCAACCATATGAGATCAACATAGGCTTTAAGGAATATTCAAACCGAGTGTATTTACCCCCAAGGCTTACACTTCAAAAAGTTCATCAGGGTCTTTCCTTCCTGATTCAGGTCCAACCCAAAAAATATTTTTGCACGCAAACTCTATCTATGAATTGTACAATACATATGACTCCTTAATTGTTCTCAAAATAATTTTAACTTTTCGCGCTTCGAAGTGATTAAACTCGTTGGGTTCCCACAATAAATTCCATCACAATACTCATCGCGCATTAACTCGTCGCCCTTAAAGGGTCTTACAGTCGTGTGATTGTACGGTTCATAGCCCACAACTGAATGCACACAACATCTCAATACTCATGTATGATCTCACAATTTAACACATACTCAACTTGTCACTTACACATAGTTCATCACACTTCCATAATCCCAAGATAACACGTTATCACGCCTCATGCATTATATACATGTCACACAATAATAATATTAATATGTTTGTTCATAAGATTAAACCCCTCAAACAATTTCACATAATCATATCAAAATCAAAGGAATAAAAAATCATAGGTCAAAAACATGACAACACCAAGAACACTCAATTTTATCAATCAATTAGCATTAGGGAATCAATTGGCCCATCAAATACAACAATCTCGTAACTATAATCATAAATGAAAAATCACAATACAGTCAATATCACAAAATAAATCCCAATTTGATCCTCTAAGGATCCTTACACATGTTCATTCTAACCCCAATTGCGATAAACTCATCCCTTACCTCTAAGAGGACTAACGTGTGTAGTCTGGTAGCGATAGTGACATCTCTAGCGGTTCCCCAAGATTCCTCAAGTTTTTTCTCTGGTTGCTCTGCTAGGGTTTCCCAACATTAGAGAGAAGGAGAAGGGATTGGAGTCTCCATTTCACTGTCTCCGTGCGAGGAACATTTCTCTCACTGTAAACATTATATCATAAATCCCAACATTGGGGATGTTTGCAATTGAGTACCAAACTTGTTGTTTCAATTTCACAACGGTTAACGAGTTCAGGATCGTAGCTTTACTGAGACATGTTTGGGTGTATGTGGGAAAAAGAGAGTTACGTGCAAGGGACATTCTCTCACCAAAGACATTATTTTACGAATTCCAACGATTAGGATGTGAGAAAATGAGTTTTGAACCTGGTGTTCAAATTTCATCATGATCTAACGATTAACAAGTATGGAATCGTAGTTTTACTTAAACAGGTTTGAGTGTATGTGGGAAAAAGAGGAGGTTTTGGGAGAGGGGGAAGGAAAACCGAATTTGAGAGGAAGAGAAAGCGTAGAGACATATAGTAAATGTAAAACTGACCTAATATGTCTCTATTTATAACTAGGGTACTCTCGACTTATTATTTACTCTATTTTTTGTTTCATTATTTTATAAAAAAGAAACTTTATTTTACTCTTTGTCAAATGAATAAATAAAACCTCCTTTTTATTTTCTAAGAACACATATTTATTTTATTTACCTTAAAACCATTATTTTAATTCATAAAACTATTTCTTCTTATTTATTTAATTACAAAAATCTCATTATTTTCCTAAAACTCTATTTATTTTTAAATAAAATCTTTTTTAATTTATTTTATGAAAAATGGAATGTTACAAGTTTCATTTTCGGTCTCAATCTCGATCTCGTGGCGAGGGTTTTGAGAAGACGTGTTGTTGATTTAGAGCTCTTCAGAGGGAGCGGTGGCGAGAGGTTGCTAGAGGTTATTGAGCTCGTCAATGAGGGTGAGGACGGAGAATTTGGAGCGAAGAACCTCTTCCTGCTCCTTGTTCAAGGGCTTGCCCTGGGTGACGACCTCTTCCATGGCGAGGGGCGAGGATGCGGTTCAGCTTCTTCCCTGGGCGATAGGGTTTATGTTGGCTCAAAAATGAGAACGATTGAAGAATGTGATAGGGCGTGAGAGAGGCAAGCCTTTTCAAAAAGTGAGATGTGTTTTCAAAGACGGTTCTTGAAAAAACCGACGTAGTAATGCTTTTTTAAAATGATTTTCTTAAAACCGTCTTTGAAAAGTTACAAATATTTATAAAAATGTCACTGTCCTTATTTTCAAGACGATTTTTTTATAATCGTCATTGATCTGCTATCATTGAAAATGTTTTTTTTTAGTAGTGCATTACCCACATCACACACCTTATATTGAGAATGATTATAGGTAAAGGAAACTTCACCCTTAGAAGTTGGAATTGAATCTAGCAATTTGTGAACACACGTTGCAATCTAAAGGTGGACTTGTATTGGACATTCATTTTTGGGAACAAGACTTTAAGAGGTTCCTTTTTTGGTGCCTACGTTTGAATGTTTCTTTCTACAACTTTGACCATAACTGATTGTGTATTTGTGGTGACCCTGGGGGATACATTTTTTCCTATCCTTCTATCTTTTAGAACTATTAATTGAGAAATGTTTACGACACACCACTAGCCAATTTCCATGTATGCAACTAGAGCAATGATATGACAATACTTACTTGCTCTTCAATGTGATAAAGTTACTAATTTAGGTGCTCAATAAGTTGCTTTTCAGTAAGTATTAATTGACTGACGTTTTTTTTTATTATTCAGAAAAGTAGAGAAATAAGACAAATTTCTAACAGAAGAAATGCCTAAGGTATCTGTTAGGATAACAACCAAAGTTAGTGAAGACGATCATCTCTTACGACAAGAGAGTGATAGCAAAAGATCTCATCTTAGTTAGTCAGTCAACACATTTGTTGCCTTCTCAATAAATATGTTAGAAGGACAATTGTCATGGCTTGGATAGAAAGGACCAAATTCGCTTGACAATAGAAGGATAAGGGTGAAAAGGTCTTCTTTTGCTTCATCAATGAGAATTGCATATCTTGTCAAGGTAATAGGCTGAAAACATGGAGCGGATTTGATACCATTAGCCACATCATACACCTTATATTGAGAACGATTTGAGGTAAAGGAACTTGCACCCTTAGAAGCTGGAATTAAATCTAGTATTATGTGAACACACGTCGCATTATGAAGGAGGTGCCTATGCGTGATTTGGATAAATTGGCCATATGCCTCAATGGTTTAATTTGGGAACAAGACTTGAAGTGGTTTCTTTTTTGGTACCTAAATTTTCAATTTCATTTTATACAACTTTGATTATACGTGATAGTACATTTTTCTCCTTCTTACTTGTCTCATTCAAGTAGGCCCCTAAAGCTTTCCTTTTTTTATTTTGCCTTTCAGAATTATTATTGGAGCGATAGCTATAACGCAATATTAATCAATCGATGTGTAAGCAACTAGAGCAATGACATGACAATATTTTGAAATTGACTTCTTTATTATCATTTTCCCAACTGTGACTGTGTTGTCCATGTAATTGTGTTAATATTTAATTTTATAATTCAATTTTAAAATTGTGTGATTTTCAAGGAACAACACAAAAACAGTCAGAAAAAGAACAGCAGAAAAACTAAATTCCAATATTTCTCTTCAATGTGATAAAGTGGCTAGTTTAGGTGCTCATTAAGTCGTCTTTTTCAGGTTGTGTATACATTATTCTTCCATTATGAATGACAATGGGACAAAGCATACATGGATGGTAATATTCTGTCACATGTCTCGTAATTCTTAATGCCTTGAGAGCTGATTCAGCTCAAGTTGTATTCACTAGAGGATTTTAGTCCTTTTATTCACTGAAAACTCATCTCATACATTCCTCATACCCGTATAAACACTCATTAAGAGGATATCCATGAATATTTGTTAAAACAAACATAACTTTTAAAGAAAATAAAAATATAAAACAAAACCAAAATTTTGAAATATATATTTATACAAAATATAATCTCCTTCACACAATTTTTGAAACACGCAAATAATTTTTTATCAAAACAAAACCATATTACCTTTTTTTATTAAAATAAGCAAAAGATAAAACCGTTGTTGAGCAAAATTGTAATTTTCCTTTTCCTCTACAAACCAAAATCTTTGTAATAAACCAATACCTTTCCTCATAGGCTCATATGCTTCGCTTATTTCTTGCAAATTATTACTATTATTTTACACGAATTATTGTTACTCTGGGACTTATCCGAGAAAAATCAAATTAAATATGAGGAAATTGAAATCTCACGATTTTTTTTTTGTTACATCTCACAAATTTATTAAAAGAGAAATGATAATAATACATTTTTAACACAATATTTTTTATATATATTTTAAATTAGTATTTAAAATTTGTTAAGATTTACGGAATAATGCTTGTTTCAAAATTGTTTCATAAAAATATATCTCCATATAAGTCTATTTTGTTCTTAAGGTCTCCACCTCAATCCTTCATATTCACGATTATTTGATTATTTTCTATCATGAAGGGGTGAAGTTTACTCTTCTACTATCTATCTGGTATAACTTCTTATTTATTATAAATTATAATTTTTTATTATATAAAATAAGCATTTATTATGTGTCACAGGTTAAAATACTAGTTAAAAAGTGTCTTAATAACATTCTTTATATTACAGGATATCTGAATATTTGGCTAGAATTAAACTGGATTGTAATTAGTTAAGGAAGTTTAACTTAATTGATTAAGTAATGTGTGTTAGTTGTTAAAAAAATTTCTATTATCTTTAATTTTTATGGTTAAAAAAAACTGATCATTATATTGTAATTTGAAAAAACAAATGAAAAAGTTTTTTATCCATTCCACTGTCCTAGAGTCCTATGCTCATTCATACGTGGTGAGCAAAATATTTATCTTCTCAGAAGAGTCAAAACATCTTTGGTTTGTATGGCTCCCATTGGGAAACAAGTAACAACGACTTAAAGCGCTGAATTGGCACTGCCAAGCCCCACTGGCCCACGACCACGATTAATCAAAACGATCAACGACGAGAGTAACGGTTAGATATTTCTTCTGTTGCTTTACACCGAATTGCATAATGCATCATCACACTGGGTTCATGACTCTTAATCATGCACACTCAGCAGCTTGCTTTAATACATTTTGGGTGTAATTCTTTTTTTTGAATTTATCAATTGGGAATCGCACTCATTTTGGGTGTTACCATTAATTTCTACATTAGACGTCATAATATTTATTACGATTTTTTTATTATTATTATTTTAACTGATTTATAAACTTTTTTATAATTTCAGTTTTTTTTAATTTACTTCTTTATATAAAAAAAAGTTATATTTACGACTTTCAAGTAGTAAATCTCTTTTTCTTTAACATTTTTATGTTATTTTTTCTTTAAAAAAATTGTAAGTATTTTTTAAGTTAATTTTTTAAAACAATTGCAAATAATTTTTTTATTTAATTATTTAATAAATAATTTTTTTACTTTGTTAGTTTTATTTAATATTTTTATATGGTTTTATTTAATATTTTATATATTATTTGAATATTATTTTATTTCATATATTTTTCATATTAAATATTTTATATATTTTTTTTACTAATGTTAAGAAATTTTATTTATTTTATAAATGAAAAAATAATACAAAATACTTAAATCAAATAATGAAAAATGAAAAATAACATAATACATTAATATATATTTTAATTTACATTTTAAAAATGATAATTTTTTTACCTATATATTTCTGAAATACACAATAACTTTAATCTCTGACTTTATATGTCATTATGACATGACCAAATTAAGATGAGATTACCTTCTGAAAAATATAAGTACCAAAATACATTTTTTTAATGTAGAGTTCAAAATCAGTTTTGTCCATATCTTTAAAAAGATAGAATAGTACATTTTATCCTTTAAATTTTAATTTTAATTTTAATTAATGAATTAATTAATATTTTTATCATGTAATTAAATAAAATTTAATAAAATAGAAATAAACAGAGAGAAGAAATTAAAGAAGTTACGTGTCACCCTCAGCAGAGTTTGGAAGAAACCGAACTGGCACTAGTTAAGATGGAAGCCAGCCAGCAGGGATACAAAAGCAAACAAATTCTGTTGAAACGTTGTTGAATGATGCTCTTGTCTTGCGAGTTACTCTCCGGGTTCCCTCTCGGATCCTATGGTGCTGTGGACACCTTTCATTCATAACGCACGTTTTAATTTGCCAACTGCACTATAATACAGGGTCCTAGAAATTAATTAAAAAATTATAAAAAAATATTTATTATGTAAATCATAAAAAAAAATTATTAACAACTCAATTTTTTATCTCTTAATAAAAATATTTATACTTTAAATTTCTTAATCATATTCTTAATACTTGTTAACATTTACTTTTTTATATAATATATTCATTCTCCACCGAATGGAGACCACAAATTAAACAAGCAAGGCGTTTCCAACATACTGCAAAAGACCTTCATATCCTCCAACCTCGTGTGGGCCCTGCATGTTTCTTTGTCTCAACAACTCCTCAGTTATGACAAAGAGGGGTATTTAAGGCAATTAACGCAACTATTTTGTAAAACCATACTCCTATGTCCTCCAATATATAAATACCACCCTTTAATTTGTCACAGTGAATTTTTCTCGTTTTCTCTGTCCTTTTCGGATCTTTCTTGGTGTCAGAGAAAATGAAGTGACGCGGTCTACTGACTGAGTAAGATCTCTTCTCCTTTTATGTTTTGTGTTATGTGTCTCTTTCAATACCAGTTTCAGATTATATCACTCTGCATGTTGAATTCAGTATGCCTCGCAAGTTGCAACTCTCAAAACAATTTAGTTTTCAACATGATTTCGAATCAGCTGCATTCCTGTAGTTCTTCCATTTTTATGCATGCTTTTATATAGAGAGTGAGAAATTAAACTTCTAATTTCAAATCTCCATTATTTTTTATGAGATGATTAATTCTTAGTTAATCCGTGGACATGACTGTCGTAAAAAAGGCACAGTATTTATATATGCACATAGTCCGGCACATCTGTAGAGAAATTACTCTTTAACTCATAATCTACTTCCTTTAAAAATTTGTCTTGTGATTTTCAGCTATGAAAATACCTTTGCCTTTGAAAAAAGAAAAAGACCTTGATTTGCTCTCTTAAATTTGAAAAGAGTCGTGTTTGAATTAACCCGTTGAACAATTCGCTTCTTTGAATCCCATTAAAACCTGCATTTTCAATTTTAATTACAAGAACACAAGCCAACCTCTTAATTTTTGTTTTTGTTATTTTGGCCTGCTTTCTGTCCTCGGGACACTAATTCTCTCATTTCTTTCACTTTTTTCCCACAATTTTTTGTTTTGCCCCAGTGCACCTAAAGCCTGTGTTGGGAAAATACACACAACAATGGTACTATTACGTATACATATAGAAACAAAAAACAGAAAATTAAGCTAAGTGGAATATGTATATATGTGTACATATACATAAACAAAAAAGGATCACTGCCACGCCGAGTGTACTTCATTACGAAGCAACATAGACACAACCATATATATGCATGTCTTAGCCTTTCCTTTCATCTCCAATTCAAATCCGCAATTCTTTCCAAATTTCATTCATTAATTACTGCATTATCATCCATCCATCCAAAAATTCTTAATTTGCTGCCAGCTATATCATAGAGTAGTTATGATTTTCTACGTATGTATGAATTTTATTTAAGTATTTTACTATCAATGTATTAATTGCATTGACAATCAAAAATTCAAAAATCATGATGTATAACTTCAAATTATGATATGTTTAATTTTTAAGGCAATTTAATCTTTTTTAGTACATGTAAAAGTCAATAATCTTCATGTGTATAGATTTTTTTATTTTATTTTTTCTTGTCACATAATATCAAATTTACACTTTTTTTTCTCTGTTTTTTCTCACTAAATGTCTACTAACATGAGATGATATGTCGATAAACATTTTCGCAATGCTGGATAATTCATCATATATATATATATATATATATATCCTCGATCCAGCTACTCTTATTTATTTATTTATCTTTTAAATTTCTTTCAGGATAATTCCTAGCTCCCTCTTATGCGGGACCAGCTGCTAGGGCATAAGAGGAAAATAAAACAAACTAACCATTATATATTTATTTTCAGGAAACAAGATATATATATGGATACGTTGAGCAAATATTTAGAGCACATAACTTCAACCCTCTATACCTGCATATTGTTATGGAAAGCCAAGCAACCGTTCCCCTTAGAAAACACCCCAAAACGACACCGTACAGGCAAAAGCCAAGCAGGACTTAAAACCCTAGTTCACTCAGAAGAGAAAGCACGCCCGAGAGTTGTACATCGCTGCACAATGGAGGAGGAAACCACGGAATCAGAACCATCACCGCCACCGCTATCATGGCTACGGTCACCGTCCTCGCCGGCGTTCCAAACCACCATGCTGGGTGACGTGATCGGAACGGAGAGCGGGGACTGCATGATAACCGACGTGGAGGAATTGAGAACGGAATCTGAGCCTCGGAAGACGATAATAAAGCGCAGAGAGAGGGGAAGGAAGAGGGAGTTTCCGCCACCGATAACGCTGCTGAGAGAAACGGGAGAAATGCCTTGGAGTTTGGAAAGGGAATATAGCGGCGACGGAAGGTTAATCATAACGGCAGTGCCGGAGACAGTAGTGAAGCGTGGTCACGAGTATTGCAGCATTATGGAAGCTCGTCGAGAAGACGGGAGACTCACGATGAGATTCGTCCCAGAAGAAGACGGTGATTACTGCGAAGAATGTGGTTACGCCATCGATGATGAAGAAGATCTGGAATTTAACCAAGGATTTGACAGTGTTGATGATGAGGATGAGTGTGGTTTTGAGTTTGAGGAAGAGTCGGCGAAGGAAGCTTCGAACGAGAGTGAGCGATGTGGGAAATTAGATTTACGTGAGTGCGTTACATATGATGGGCCTGGGCTTGGGCCTGTGGAGATGCTTCAGCTTCCCCATTCGGATTCGGACCCTTTCTTGAAAGGTACTGGATTTGGAGATCTTAATACCTGTTTGGGCCGGCCTGCTTCTGCACCTCTAAGGCCCATGACTCCTGTCATGTGATTCTCAACTATCCTGCCTACAACAAACACCCACTTGTGGACAAAAAGGTAAAAACATGAAAAGGAAACTCGAACAGGGGTGGGCGAAGCCCATGGATGGTAGTTAGGTAGCAGTGTTTTGGTTCTCAACATTTATGTTCTACATTTGTTAAGAAATTATGTGGAGATACAAATCCATCGTTTGACGTTGGTCAAGAAATGAGGGAGACTTTTTTGGTTGACCGGATGCATGCCCATTTATGTTTTTTATATTAAAATAATTACACATTATTCTTTATAAGACTCCATTAACTAATTAATTTACAAAACTAACAACATTAAATTTATAGTATATCTCATTTTATCATGTGATTAATTAAAGTATAATTGTGTTTTGAATTCCTTTACCAAGCTTTAAAGTTTAAATCTTGTGGATTAAAAAAAATTGGTTTTGAAAAAAAAATTCCACTAAAAATGACCAATTAGATTCTTTAGCAAAAATTAGTTTTATAATAAAGAGTTTTTACAGTATTCACTAATTAGAAATCATGTTAGAAATAATTTTTAAAGTATTTATTTCAAAGTAAAAAGAAATTACTAGTACTGTACATAATAAATTTTAATTGATTAATTTACACTTTACTGGTAAAAAAATGCGTAGAGACTAGGGGAACTTGCTTTGGAAAATGATGATACGAATGGATGAAGACAAAATTGGGGATGTTTGGTGTAGGTATGAAATATCAAAGGTCAAAATCAAAGTTCACAAAAAAAGAAGTCAAAAACAAAAATTGAATTCCACGGCCCAACAGTAACGGTCATTGGGGTCTGACGAGAGCGAGTGGAGTCCAAATCCAATCCACGAGTGAAGACACGAGGAAGTTGGAACAGAACCACATAGATTGTAGTCCAGCAATTAGATATTTTTTAGAGGAGTAAATTATTACCAGATTAATAAAAAGCGAGTCAATTTAATTCGGTTGATTATTTTGATGGATCTTAGAAATACTACTGTATATTTCGACTCAATTTATTTTGGGATGTCCGTCGGCTTATGAAGTCATTTATGAGTTGATTCATCTAATTTACTCCCTCAGGTCTAAATTATATGACATTTCATATTATAATAAAAATTAAAAAATAAGAATTATAACATAATTATAATAAACTATAAAATTATTTTGTAACAGCTAAGTTTTGGAAAAAAAACTTGGTTAGCCTATGAAATTATTTTGTAGAACTTTTTGGTAAAATTTCTTCCTAGCGATCATGAATTATGAGTGGTAAAGGAGTATCTGAATGTTCATGGAGAACTAGATGTGGACTTCTTGTCGCACTTTCTTCCCAGTAGAATTATGTGGGAGATCACAACTACTATTACTCCATCACAGAATGCTGTTAAAGATATATTTATTTGGGTTGCTATCATGGATGGTCTTTTTCTACTATATCAGCTTATTCTTTGATTAATTAACTGATGGATAATAGGGTCATCAAGCTGTTGTGGTTGGGTCTAGGGGGAGCTAGGCTACCATGGATTTCTTTCATTTAGACATCTTTCACTAGATTCAGAGCAACATTTGTTTGAATATTCATTGTCAGGATGATTTTATACCTTGGGCAACCATGTTTGCTATTGCCATTTATGGCATCTAGAAAGGAGCAATATTATATTTAATGCAGAGGAGATTAATATTACCAAAGTGTGTCCTTTTCTATTACTGTTAAATGGAGTCCACCAATTTAGGGTTGGCTTAAGTGTAATCTCAATGGTTCAATCTACCAGGAAGGAATGAATGCGGCTTATGCAGGGGTCTCACGTAAATCTCTCAGAATATAACAAGAACGTCTTAGCAGAACTAAGGTTACCAATCACAAGACACCCACATAGTCTTTGTTGTTATCATCGTGTTGCGCTACTAGGCCATACATGTGCCCTGTATTCATGAGTGCTCTAGATATCTCGTCAAGATCTCATGCAAGCGGTCCTACTTAACACTCATATAGGTGATTTCATCAAGAGCATGCTGCAAATCATACACCTATAAGGGATATGAAAAATTTTAAAAACTTTATAAGATGTAAAACTTTCTCAAACACGTAAAGTTTACTATAAAGTTTATCCTTTCATTAGTGCAACTCTAACACTTTCTCACACCATAAGAAGGGACTAAAAGGAAATTGATAGAAATCAATTTGAGTGTAAGCAAAACTGACAAATGACTTGTTTTTACCCATATGAACCTTCTTCATGGGATCGCCAATCACAAAGGTTGAGTTACCATCACTTGTTTGTTTTCAAGTGGCTCCAGTCTCATTCCCCTCGATGTTTCTAATATCATATTCCTCCCCTAGGGGTTTTGTCAAAGGATCTGCTAAGTTTCCTTTTGACTTCACATTTTAGCAGTTGCTTAACAACATTATGTCTTAGTTGTATATGTTTGTTTTTCCCATTGAATGTTTTATTTTTAGCTACAGCTATCGCTGACTGGGAATCACAATGCATAGATATTGATGGAGCCAATTTCATTCATAAAGGAATTTTAGCAAGGAAAATTTTCAACTACTCAGCCTCACTACCAGCCATTTTTAGAGCAATAAACTCCGACTCCATTGTTGATCTAACAATAATAGTTTGTCTGGCTAATTTCCAAGCTACCACACCACCACCAAGAGTAAACACATAACCACTAGTGGATTTTGTCTTATCTGAATTAGAGATCCAATTAGCATCACTATATCCTTCAACTATTGCGGAAAATCCATTGTATTCAATACCATAATCCATGGTACCTCTCAGATATCTCATGAGTCTAGAAAGTGCATCCCAATGGTCCTGATTAGGACTATGGTATATCTACTCAATCTGCCTACTGCATATGTAATATCAGGCCTAGAAAAGTTCATTAAATACAGTAAACTCCCATTGATTTGGGCATATTGAGTTTGAGTAATTGGTTCCCCTCTATATTTCTTTAGTTGGGAGTTAGCATCATAAGGGGTACTCATTGACTTAAAGTCATAATATTTATATTTTCTAAGAAGTTTATCAACATAATGCTCTAGGGATAGTAATATACTATCTCCCTTCTTATAATTTTAACTCCCAAAATAACACTTGCTTCACCATGTCTTTCACATTAAACTTAGATGCTAAGAAAGATTTAGTTTTAAAAACTATATCATTGCATATACCAAAAATAAGCATGTCATCCACATACAAGCATATAATAGCATGATCATCATTCATAGACTTTGTATACACGCATCTATCAACATCACTCTAGAAAAACCATCAACGAGTAAAGTTTCATTAAACTTTTCATGTCATTGTTTAGGCGCTTGTTTTAAACCATATATGGATTTCAAAAGTTTGCACACTTTGTTCTCTTGACCATCAACCACACACCCCTCAAGTTAAGTCATATATATCTCTTTCTCTAAATCACCATTCAAGAAAGTTGTCTTAACATCCATCTGGTGAATCACTAACTTTTGGATTGCAGCTAAGGCTATCAAAATCCTAATGGAGGAAATCCTTGTAACAGGTGAAAAGGTATAAAAAAAATCTATGTTAGGTTTCTGAGTAAACCCTTTAGCAACCAACCTTGCCTTGTACTTATCTATGGATCCATCAAGGTTGTACTTCCTCTTGAAGATCCACTTACATACAATATGATTTGCATCCTCACGTAGATCTACTAAAGTCCAATTATTATTCTTTTTAATAGAATCAATTTCAATCCTAATGGCTTGCTCCCAAAGGTTTGCATATGAAGAACTAATAGCTTCTAGAAAAAATTAAGGGATCATCCTCAATAAGATATGTATAAAATTCATCTCCAAAAGATTTCTATGTCCTATGTCTTTTACTTCTCCTCAAATCCTCGCTTATAGGTTCACTATAGGTTTCAACTAGTTGTTTAAGACTAGAAACGGTACTGGAACTACCACTAGACCTCAAAGGGAAAACGTCCTCAAAGAATTTGGCATTCTTAGTCTCCATGATGGTATCACACTCAATCATATCACTCTTAAGAACTAGAAACCTATAGGAAACACTATGTTTAACATAACCAATAAATAAGCAATTAAAATTCCTAGATCTTATTTTTTTTTCTTCTTTGGATCGGGTAACATCACTTTGGCTAGGCACCCTCACACTCTCAGATATTTCAGGTTTGGTTTATATCCTTTCCGTAACTCATAAAGGCTCAAACCTGTTTTCTTACGTGGAATTCTATTTTGTAAAAAACAAGCTGCCAAAAGGGCTTCTCCCCAAAGGTTGTTAGGAGCAAAGGAACTAACAAGTAAAGCATTCATCATTTCCTTAAAGGTTCTATTTTTTCTTTCAGCTGCTCCATTTGACTCGGGTGAATACGGTGGGGTTACTTCATGAATTATACCTTCCTTTTCATAAAAGTCATTAAACAAAGTGTACTCACCATCCCTATCAAATCTTAGCCTCTTGATTTTCTATTCAATTGATTTTCAACTTTGGCTTTATAAGATAAAAACATATCAAATGCTTCATCTATGTGTCTAATTAGATAAACTTTAGCATATCTAGAGCAATAATCTATAAAGGTTACAAAATAACTCTTACCTCGTATTCTCATACTTTGTTTTAAATCAGCAAGATCAAAATGAATTAAGCCTAGCAATTCAGTTTCACGTTGTACAGAAGGACATGATTTCTTAGTTAATTTTGATTCAACACATATTTCACATTTCTTACTTTTTTTTATCATGCATATTAATTAAACCTAGTCGTTGCAATTTCATAACATACATTGGATTAACATGTCCTAATCTAGCATGCCATATATCATAAGAATCAATCAAGTAAGCAAAAGAAGATGCATTCTCATTAATCACTTCAGAAACATTGAGAACAAAGAGACCCTGATCACAATAGCCCTTCCCCACAAATACATTATTCTTAGTCATAACTATCTTATCAAACTCAAAGAATATCTTTACCCCAACCTTTCCCAACAATGCTACAGAAACAAGGTTAACTCTGATAGAGGGAACATGCAGCACATCATTTAAAGCCAGTGTTTTCCCAGAAGATGTGTGAGCTTGAAATGAACTTTTCTCTTTCCTTGAACCGAAGTAGTTCCCGAATCACCAAGATAAACTTATTCTTCTCCATCCCCCACAACAGTGTAGGAGGTAAACATACTCTTATTAGCACAGATGTGGATGGTAGCCCCAGAGTCTACCACCCATTTGTTCACATTGGTGGCAACATTTACTTGAGAAATGACCGCAACAATAATGTCATCTCCTTCAACTAGGTTAGCCCTAGGCTTAAGAGGATTGTGATTTCCCACAACTTTGTACTTGCACTGAGGAGCAAAATGTCATGGCTTCCCACAAACAAAACATGCTCCTTTTTTCTTGAAAGAAGGATTAGAAGCAGGAGCACGTGGAATAGGACTAGAAGGAGCAACATGTGGGTTATTACGTTTGTACTTTTTCTTGTTATTGTGATCAGTTTTGTTGGCATACCACTTATGAAACAGTTTGTCTAGTACCATGTTTTCCTTGGCAAACAATGCTTTTGTCCTTGCTGCAAAAATTTCCTTCCTATTTGTATCTTCAATGATAATGTGGGTGATAAGGTTTGGCAGTGACATTTGTTTGTTCCTGTGCTTTAACTATTGTTTGTAGTCTGTCCAGGAGTCCAACAACTTCTCAATCAAGAGTTCAGAAACAAACTCGTCAGGAAGATAGATGTTTTTAGTCTTCAGGTCTTCCAGCAGCTTGTGGTATTCGTTGATTTGTACCTCGATATCTTTTTCTTCGTTTATGGTCCAACAGTAGTAGTTGGCGATGATGAATCTCTATCCAACCATGTCCTCGATAGGGTATTTGAATATAAGAGAGTCACATATCTCTTTGAATTCCTTGTAGGAGCAGTAGACATAAAAAAAGATCATTAGACAAGACACTTAACAAAGTGTGACGACATACCTTATTAGCCTGAACCCATAGTTGAAGTTGACTGGCATCAACAGTGGCATCAAGTTTGGGAATGGAAAGATCGAGCGAAGACAACTTCATGCATGTCCAACAAGGTATGAACGCGTTCCTGCCAGTGACGGAAGTTTTGGCCAGCGAAGACCTCAATTTTTGAGACATCAAGCGGGGGCTTAACAAAGGTTGCAATCGATGGCGTGGGGTTGGAAGTGTCGACATTGTTGACAGGTTTTGCGGCATCAGCCATGATATAAAACTTTTAGATTGTTGTCGCTAAAGTCATAAATCACGAAGGCGGTTAACTTCTTGAAATATGACAATCACTGACTTAAAAGTTTTATCCGTGGTGTCCCATGAAAACCTTACAGGATATAATAGAAACGTTTTAGAATAGGTAAAGTTACAAAACAAAACTCACAAAGATAAACAACCCAAAAACAAAAGAGGGAGAGAGATTAATTGAAGTAAAGAGGAGAAACAAATAATAATAACAATATATAAAAAATATAATCAAACCAAGTTGCTCAAGTACGCCCCCATGTTTTTTTTTTTTGAAACAAAAATTCCAAAGGAAGGAATATAATTATGTGTAAGTAGGAATGACTTATATACGTGGTCCTTGACTTTTTGGCAATTAATTTCCTAGAGCTTTCGCATGCACTTGCATTTTGTGCAAGCAATACGTGGTGCAATATGTGGCATAGGTCGTTGTGCTTAGCAAATGTTGTTAGTTAACAAAATCTTAGCAAATATTGTTAGCTTAAAAATTATGTTAGTTATCAAAATCTCCCATATATGAAACAAATTATGTTAGTTATAAAAAAATTATAATATTATTTAATTAATTTTTTTAAAAAAAAATCTTTTGAAATAAAGATTAAAATTAGCCTAAGGTTAAGCATCATTCGATATTGTTTTATTCTATGATTATCTCTCTTCTTACTAAAAAATATACCGCTTTTTGTAACTTTCGACCTTTACAAAAACTAAAATAATAAACCCAAAAAATTCCACCAACATACTAATTTAGTATAATAATTTTTTTAAAAAAGTTAGATGAACTCAAGAAAAATGTTAAAAATATTCATAAATAAATTATCAAACATGCGAACTAAAGGTATGTATTATTACAACTTAAATAGTGATCTTGTGTTTAAATGTTGGATATACAATTATGATTAAAGTAAAATACTAGTTGTATTTAAAAAAACAAACAAACAAAACAAAACACGAAAGAAATGGAAAGGGTAGTTGTGTTGTGAGTCTAAACAACCATACAGATACAGGGGCACGTGTTAGAATAATCGCAATTAGATTATGTTATCTGGGATTTACTATTTAGCAATGGTTGGAATTGGGAGTTACCAGCAACTTTCAATTTGAACGCAAGACTTGGCTGAAGTGTGTGCGTCATGTGGTTATCACTTTTACGTTTTCATCATTCCCCTCTTCTCTTTGATCAATCCATTTCATTATCGGGACCAGGTATTCATTCCTCTTCTTCTCATTCTTTCTTTAATTCTATCATTTCCACTGTAATAATCTCTTTCTCTTTTATTCTCGTGTCAATTTAATTAATTACGTCTTCCTTTTGTGACTCTAATTTCACTGTTCAATTTCAATGCGCATCATTTCAAGTTTGATCATGGGATGAGTTTCTTCATTCGTTGTTGTGTCTGTGTTTGGAGAAGTAGTGTGAATCAGGGGAAGTGGAAAAAAAAAAATTCTTCAAAGTGCTGCTTGAAAATTGTGATTTTCTTTGTAAAAAATTGTTTGAAAATATTGTTGTCCTCTCTGAATTACATCCTGGGAAGGTGAAGTTCTGAAAAATTGTTTAGCTTTGGGTGTTTCTTTCTGTTGAATGATGTGATGTTTTTTTCCTTTTTTTCTTTCTGTGGGGAAGATTTTATAAGTCTTAATGGTAACAAGTAACAACTAACAAGCTGTCTATTGTTTTCTTCATTTTGAGGAGTGAAGGAGTCATATGGGAGTTTTTCCATTTTAATTCATTTTCAAAAGCGAAGTTTCTATTGCCTTTGAAGTCCCTGGAGGGTGTTTGAAATTGCATTTCTCTCTTGCTTTATTGTTGTGGGTGATGGGTTGTTGTCTTCTTTTCTGTCTCTTTTTTAATTTCCACTGGATAGAAGGGGCTCATTTGATGCTTACATTGCCTTTAGTTTTGAGAACTGAAATTTCCTCTCTTGGTGATTTGGTTTCCATGCAGATATTGAGTTTTGCTAGATATGGGTGCATTTTTTAGTGTGGCGAGTATAAAACCTGAACAAAGGGAATGGAATGAAATCTCTCCAAATGAGACATGTAAAAGGCAAAGAATGTCACCTACTGTTGATGAAGAGAGTCCAACGCTAATTCCTAATCTCCCTGATGATTTATCACTCCAGATTATTGCTAGACTTCCTAGAATTTGTTACTTCAATGTAAGGCTGGTATCAAAGAGGTGGAAGTCAACTATCATGAGTTCGGAATTGTATAAATTAAGAAAGGAACTTGGGACAACTGAAGAGTGGCTATATCTGTTGATTAAGGTTGGAGAAAATAATCTTCTGTGGCATGCTCTAGATCCTCATTCTAAGACATGGCAGAGAGTGCCTAATGCATTTGATGAAATGCCCTTTTGCGGTTGTGCAATTGGAGCTGTTGATGGATGTCTTTATGTTCTTGGTGGATTCTCTAAGACTTCAACCATGAGATGTGTCTGGCGATTTGATCCAATACAAAATACGTGGAGCAAGGTGACTTCTATGTCCAGGGGTCGGGCATACTATAAGACAGGCGTCTTAAATAACAAGCTTTATGTTGTTGGAGGGGTTAGTCAAGGTCAAGCTGGATTGGTTCCTCTCCAATCTGCTGAAGTTTTTGACCCCTCTACAGATACATGGTCACATGTACCTAGTATGCCATTCTCTGGAGCTCCAGTCTTGCCCAGTGCTTTTTTGGCTGACATGCCAAAGCCTGTTGCCACAGGGTTAAGCTCATACATGGGAAGGTTGTGTGTTCCGCAGAGTCTGTTTTCATGGATTTTTGTTAATGTTGGGGGACAAATCTACGATCCTGAAACTAACTCGTGGATAGAAATGCCGGCTGGAATGGGTGAGGGATGGCCTGTGCGGCAGGCAGGTACCAAATTGAGTGTTGTGGTGGATGGTGAATTATATGCTTTTGACCCTTCTAATTCTGTGGATGGTGGAAGAATCAAGGTATATGATCAAGGTGAAGATGCTTGGAAAGTAGTTATTGGAAAAGTCCCCATATATGATTCTTCTGATTCTGAGTCTCCATATCTACTTGCTGGTTTCCATGGAAAGCTTCATGTCATTACCAAAGATGCCAATCATGATATTGCGATTCTGCAAGCTGGCCTGCGCGATAATTTGGATTCTTGACCATCACTCTCAACTCTGTCACCAAGTACATCGCAAGAATCTCCAGAAGTGGCTGCCGAATCAGAAGCAGCAACTGTTTGGAGGATAGTTGCCAACAGGGATTTTGGGTAAGCCGAACTAGTCAGTTGTCAAGTTATTGATATCTAGATTGAAACCAAACAATAAATGTGACAAGCAGTGATAGTATCTGTTTGTCGGCAGCTACACGAGTTAGCCTCATGGGAATGGAATTGGGTCCATTTGTATTTTGAGTCAGGTGTGAACAAAATAGCTGAGTGTTACTATCGTGTCCGGTTTAACGTATTGGATGTGATTTTTCATGTTTTTTATGTGATATTTAGAAGGCTAATATTTATAGCTTTCATGTCCCAAACGGGATTCTTCTATTCTTAACGTGTTTCCAACACATCGTAGTATTAGTTTGTCTGTACCTATTTTTCATACGAGGTAAATAAGTGCCATAGGAGTTATCAATTGCAGTACTGATACGCTAGAATAATATCAAAGGAATTCATTAGTACCATTAGAATTAGGGATAAAAAGCAATTCATAAGTATCATTAGAATTAACGATAGAAATAGGTCAAACTGCCTATTAGGGGTCTTTGGCTTAGTCTGACTAAGACCTCTTTGGCTTAGTCTGCCTAAGACCCTGACCTAGTTTGGCCTAACTTGTTTATTGTAAAGGTTAGGCTTAAACCTTTTAAAAAACTTATTTAAATAAAAACATCATGCTCAAGCTTTTAAAAAAAAACCTATTAGGTTTGTCATGCTAGCTTGTTTAATATATATATCTATATATATGTATATGTATTAAAACTTAAAAGACATAAATCAATCTTTTAAAAAAAGAAATAAAATAAGACAAAATCTTTTAATAAAATAAGATAAAATAAAATATTTATATTTCTAATAACATTTTCCCCCCTCAAATTGAAGCTAGATGAACAACTTCAAGAAATCACATTGAAGATTTGATGATATGTTGGGTCATTACTTCATGTTTGGGAGATGGTTTGGGAATTAAAAATTTTGTACTTCTTTGTATTTAACTTGTCTTGGTTCTTATTTCTTATTTATTTTAGTATTTGACATTAAGAGTAGATCATTGAATGGAACTTATGGTATTTTACTTGCTTATTTTGTTTATAATATGTTGTTGAATATTTAAAGTGTTCCGATTATAATTCTTACTTGAGTCGTTCTGATTAGTGAATTTTAATCTCATACTAGAGTGTTCTAATTAATTTTTTTTTCACGCACAAATTAAAAGGGAAGTCTTTCTTTATATTAAATTTAAAAAGTGTTATACGAATTCTTAAAGTTTCACGGTATAGTTATTAGATTCTCTTCAGATATAATATTTATTGTTAAATAGACTTTTTAATAAGCACATAGGTCTAGTCAAACTTTTAAATAAGTCAGGTCAAACCTAAAAAAAATGTCTATAATAAGTAAATAGGTCATGCCAAGTTTTATATTTTTAATTCATGCCAAGGTCAGACTTAACCAAGCCTAGCCTGACCTAATTAGAATGCATGCAAATAAAAAGCCGAATTATGGCATGAAAAATTTAGAGCGTTGAAGGCTTTTGTTAAGAAACTAAAAAAATAAAAAGAGAATTTTAAGGAAAATGTAATATTTAATGTTATTAATACACTTTCATTGGGTTTTTTTATACATTTTTCATTTCAAATTATCTATCACTTCAAAAAGTTTAATTTGTTTCAAATTGTTATTTTAGAAAATAAAAGTACTTATTATTTAAAAATAAAATAAAATATGTTTTTAATTTTTGTACTTGTTTAGTTCTCAAACTTTTATATTGTTCAATTTAGACATTTAGTTCATGAAATCTATAAAAAAAATATATTTTTAAGTCCTTTTTCACTGTATGAAGTTTAAAAAACATGTAAAAATTGGAAAGTAAACTCAAAGACTAATAACGTTTTTTTCTATAAAGTTTAGGGAGTAAATTATACATGAAAGCTCGAAAATTAAAAATAAGATTCAATAAAAATATAAAGAATAAAAATATATTATAATTAAAGAGCACTGGGCAATTGAAGTTGTTGTGGGACATAGATTGTAAGCGTGTAGGTTATTCTACTGTCCCTACTCCTCTTGTAGTGAAATTTACTACGATTTATGCGCCCCCTTTAAAAAAATTGTAAAAATTGAAGAAAAAAGAAACCGCGCGAGTCTTTTATTGCGTTACCAAACATTCACTAGAAGCAGTGTCAAGTGTGTGAACTGAACACTACGATCTTGCTGGATGGCCATGTCCATGTGGTGGTTCGTAAGTAAGATAGTTTTCCAACATGATATGACATCGCATCATGTGATCCATATGCATATGATGAAAGGGACAGAAAAGACCGATTGTCTAAAGGTTCATGCATATGGCATGCACTTAGTGAGATATTTTTTTAACGTGATTTCGAAATAAGTATCGATTATTACAATTTATTACGAATAATTAACAATAAAATAATTAAATTACAAGAGAATTTTAAAAAAAATAAATTTTAATTATCTACGTTATATATGATTATATGACTTAATTTATTTTTCTCATTTAAAAAGACTAGGAGGCATATTTAGTGAGAGAACCATTTTTATGAAAGTGAGAAAATTTAATATCATGTCATCATATAAAAAAACTCATGATTTATGTTTTATGATGATTTTTTCAGAATATATTGATGCACAATTATGACATGTTTGTATCACAAATTAATCAAAGAAAGATTTAAATTGTGTACCTTGAAAGAACTCTTAATCCATGACAATCTTTATTTAACATTAGAGAAAACCTTAATTCCATGGTTGTTGCCTTGGTCTAAAATTGTCTCAATTCCATGGCTATGATTTTTCACAACTTTGTGTATCTCAGAATTGTCTATTGAACAATAATTTTATAGCCACTAAAAAAGCAAGGACACCTCATTTGGGTACCAAGTGGGGGTCTAACCCACTATAGCTTAATAATAATAACTAGTAAATTCAATTTAACTGAGCATATGACTTCGATTAGACGTTGCCTTAATTCCATATCAATTTGAAAACCTTAATTTCATGTCGACTATAGATTAGACGTTTCCAAAATTCAAAGTCACAGTTTGCTTCAAAGATATGATTTCGATTCTCACCTTACAGCTTAAACTAGTTAATAACTTTCTGACTTAACAATCAACTCAGTTCCAGATAATCAATATTTAGCTTAACCTGGTTTTAATTACAAACATCGAAACATATAGCTAGTTCAGCTGGAAAAAAAGTTCACAAAATTGTTTTTAAATAGAAATAATCTTGTTCCTGTACAAAAAAGCAATTGCAGCATTCAGGCTCTGGTAAAAGATGTTACAGGGATATATATATACTTTGGATTCTTAACACAAATTATTTTATTTACATAAAGTATTATCTGCTGCTTGACTTTGGAAATGATGTAATATCATACCAACCCTTGCAAAAATATAACTTCTCACTATGGTTGATGGGGTCCCTTTTATCATAATCTATCTATATATAATTAACAGAAGGGAATATATGATGAGGCCTGTGCAAGGGGGTAAAAAATGCTTCCTTACTGTGGCTATAAGGAATGGTCCCAAAAGAAGGTTGATGAATTAATTTGAAGCCTTCTTGGATGCTCTTGTATTCTTAATAGTCATCATGAGTTTTTGCCTCTCACCTTCAACCTCTGCAAATTGAAGACTTAACTGAGAGTAACGGTCATGCATCTCTTTCAGTTCTGTCTCCACAGCAGAATGTCTTGCCTTTAGTTCTAACATGTCTTTAATTAGCTCATTGATGTCCCTAAAACTTCTGAATACTGCTTCTTCATCACTGTGCTGTTTCAAGAAAGAACTGAAACAGAAGAAAAATGTCTCAATGCCAATACTAAGTAGAAACTTGTTTGAAAAGTTTTAAAAGTGAAGGGACCAATTACAAAGGGTCAGATTAATTTCAAAAACTGTATTTATGTCTGGCACTAGCAGATTCTGAAGAACAGAAAAGAAATCGTACAATGCATATAACAATTGAACATGTGTACTCAAGCAGAGAAACAGCCAAGACAGTTTATAGTTATTGAACTTATAGAGTGGCGAAGTTTATTACTAGTGAGCAAGTTTTAATCAAGTGAAGAAAAGGTGGAATCTTAACAAGTGCTTCCAAAATTGCAACTTTATCAATCTCATTACTGTTGCAAAGGAGGGTACCTCTGAAATTGGATGTTTGACGACCTCTTCGTCCGCAGCACTTCAGCAAGCTCAATCTCCAAAGCGAGCACCCTTTCTAATGCATTACCGCTGATAGAGAATTTATCGAAAACAGGGAATATGTTTCCTAACTCTTGATTGGCCTGAACAAAGTACAAATTTAATAAGAATACAGACAGTGGTATGCTTCCAAGCAATCAACGCAGCAAGAATAATTTACCTCGTGTAATTGCATCAGTTCTCTTTGTAGACCTGGAAAACTTGACTCGTGGCTTTGACCGTCTACTGAAGGAAGCATATTCTCGTTTTTCATCCTTTCCAACTGCAATCAGAAGACAGAACTTAGAGATCAGACACGACTATAAATGTGGCAACCCAGACCAGGAAAATGCAAAAGATATCTATATTGCCTGGTGCATGATATTAGACTAGGAAAGTACTACTGTTAAGAGTAAGGAAGACTGGAGCAATAAAGGAAAGAGTACTGGAAACTATAATAGATGAAAAAGGAACAACAATGATGCCTAACTATGCATTTTAAAAAAGTACCTCCTTATTCAAGTGATCAATGCTAGATTTCAAACTTTGAGTTGATGCCACATGCTTCATTACTTCTTCTAGTTGCAAGTCCTTTTCAGTTCCAAGAGTTTGGCATCCATTCATAACACTAAATGCAAGAGGATCCTATCAAATAATTATCACATAAATTGTTAGGGCTAACCACTCAAGATCAATGAAGGAATGCATGCATTGGATATTGCATTAATAGAAGGTACATAAATTTTTCTTCAAATCACACGCAGTTCCAGAGTTTGAGAATAATTCAACTACTGCTAAAATAAAGACTAAGATTCCTTTCTTAATTAAAATATCATGCTGGACTCTGATAACAGCTAGTAACCTTTAGAAGTTTGGATAATCAACATTTTTTTGCAATCAAAATAACTTTTTATTATTGTATCAATATATCATATCCTAAAGATAAGGTGATTTCTTCTCTTATGAAATGGTAACTAAAGATGTTTTATAAAAATAAATAAATAAATCAGTTACCTTGGATTGCATATTGATGCTTGCACTCTCTGGCTCATGACTGCAAGCAGCATGAGTAGAATTTTCTTGAGGATTCAATGAAGAGAATGTACCATTGCCCTCATTCAGAGAATTCACATGAGATCCCGAAGTCTCAACCAATTCCTTCGCCAAGGTAAGCTCTACTTCGATTTTGGACTTCTCCTCATTGCATTTTACAAGAGAAGCTTCAAGCTCTTGCTTTTCTTGTTTACAACATTCAAGGCTTATCACTGAACACTCCTTTTCAGCCTTTAGCAGGTCATAAGCATTTAACAAATTGCGTTTATCAGAAAGTACAGCCTGTAACTCAGCCTCCAATTCCAAGATCTTCATCCCCAACTCTTCATTAATTTTTATTTGAGAAGCTTCAGACTTTTTTCTTTTCTCAGTTTCATCAACTGCATCTTGTAGTTTCCACAGCATTTCCTCACTATGATTTTTTGACAAAGACAGCTGTTGTCTTAGTTCTTGCAACTTTGATTCATATTGCTCCTTGATAAATGCAATTCTCAAGGACTCCTGCATAGCAACCGGTGGTCCTTCAGGTCCTCTTCTGTCATGAGCATTAGCACACTCAGCCTCTGCTTTGTCTTTCAGTTCCTTCAAATGAATAGACAAATTCTTAAACTCCTCTGTTTTCAAAACTTGTTCAGCAAGCCTCTTGGTAAGTTCATTGCATTGGTTCTGCAGCCTTATCAGCTCATTATCAGATTGTTTTAATGAAGTGAATGCAGTTTCCAGTTCATCCAATTTTCCCAGGAGAACTATACACTTGAATTCAGCTGCTTCCTTGGACAAAAAGAGTTCTTCAGCATTTCTGCAACAACTTGCCAGCAATTGCTCCAGCCTTGCAACCTCAGGGACACTCTGTCTTTCACGCACATAAGTATCACTGATCTTCTCTGTCCTACTCTTATGCTCCTTAAGCTCCAACATATTTGCACTGTTTTGATCAATTAGTGCTCTATTCTGAGCGGTCAAGACATCTATCTCAGATTTCACAAAGTCAAGACTCGTCAACAATCTTGTATTTTCTTCAATGCAAGTCCGTTCTCTTGAAAGATAGCCATCCAATTCAGATTCTACATCAAGATTCTTCTTGTGGACCACATCAAGTTGCCAGCAAGTGGAATGAAGCTTCTGAGCAAGCTCCTCCATATGATCCTCAAACTGAGCTCTGGTGAAAGTCATGACAACATCTGTAGCTATGCAAAATTCATGCATTTCAGATAACTGAGTTTCCAGACAACTAATAGAAGAAGATTCTTTTAAAGCATCTGTAAGATGTTTCTCAGATTTCTGTAGCAAATCTGATATTCTTGAATTTTCAAATTCTAAGTCTGTCACCATTTGCTTGAGATGGACAAGTTCTTGTCTTTTCAGATCAGAATCCTGAAGCTGGCATTGCTTCTCATTCAATTCTGTGGTAAGATCTGAAACTGTTTTCTCCAACTTTTCTCTGACAATTTTCTCAGCATGCAACTCAGTATGCAGAGAATACAAGTTCTTCTCCAAAAAATTAAGCTCAGATGAAATCTTGGCGGATTCTTCAGCTCTTTCCTGTAAAGATGATTCCAAATCTTTCTTTCCCTGCAGCTGGGTTTGCTTCTCGTTCAATTCTGTGGTAAGATCGGAAATTGTTTTCTCCAACTTTTCTCTGACAGTTTTCTCAGCATGCAACTCAGAATGCAGAGAATGCAAGTTCTTCTTCAAAAAATCAACCTCAGATGAAATCTTAGCAGCTTCTTCTGCTCTTTCATGTAAAGATGACTCCAAATCTTTCTTTCCCTGCAGCTGACGTTGCTTCTCATTCAATTCTGTGGTAAGATCGGAAACTGTTTTCTCTAATTTTTCTCTTACAGTTTTCTCAGCATGCAACTCATTATGTAGAGAATCCAAGTTCTTCTTCAAAAAATCAAGCTCAGATGAAATCTTAGTAGATTCTTCTGTTTTTTCCTGTAAAGACGACTCTAAATCTTTCTTTTCCTCTTTGATTGTTGCTAAGGTCAGCTTACACATTTCAAGGTCACTTGATGAAGTATCTAGCTTTATTATTTCTTGAGCAAGGTCCTGATTTCTGGAATTAAGTTGTTGTAGCTCAGCTTCCAAATGGTCCAGACCAGACAAAAACTCTTTGTGATGCTGAGAATATAATTCTTCAGCTTCAAAACCAGCATTAATCCTGTTAATGATCACCTCAAAATTTAACTGAAGTTTCTGCAACAGGGCACCTGACACAGTTATCTTCTGTACCATCTCTTGCAAATCATGCTCAACCTTCTGTTTCATGACTAGAACATCTGATTCTGCGGTATTTAAAGATACTTGAGCCATAAGTTTTTCATGCACTAAAATCTCCTTCTCTTCAATGAGTAGTAGGATTCTATGAAATGCACTTTGTTGCAGCTCTTCTAGTTGCAATAAGAGACCTTCTACATCTTCACATTCTGAATCCAAACAAGCAGATCTACTACAAAGAGAAAGTTCACTGTGTCTTTCTTCATATGATGCAAGCAATTTCTGCAACTTTTTAGATAAAAAGATGGCATTATTCTGCAGATTATCCTTCATTGAAACTTGCTCGTCAAATTTAGTTCTGATAGATTTTAACTCTTCCTGCAAAATGGATATTTCATCATGAAGATGTTTCTTTCCTAGGCTCTCTTTTTTCAATAAACTTCTCAACTCTGAGTTTTCTGTACTGCATGCCATGTACTTGCCCTCATAACTTCTATACTCTGTCAGAAGAACTTCCAACTCATTAATTTTCTCAGTAAGGAGATTGTTTTCATGAGCAAGATCTTTTAAATTTGCCTCTAAAATTTGGTTCTGGAGAGCAATATCATTGCTCTTTGCAGTGCAAATCTCCTTGTACTCATTTAGCGAGAGGATATCATTCATAGCATTCTGCAACCTCAACACCAGTAACTCGTTGGATTCATTTGTAAGCTCCAGCTGCTGAGAGAGTTGAACAATTTTCTCTTTCATGAGTTGAATGTCAAGACTTGCTTCAAGCAATGTTTCTTGCAGAGCCTTAGAAAACACATCTGAGTATATATTTACAAAATGCATTTGACTGATTTCTTCTTCAACCTGTCTGTATAACCCCTCTTGCAACTGAAGTGATCTTTTCAAATCGCTAAGTAAAATGTCTTCACCCAAATGTTGTCTTTGTAAGGAAGAACTGTGATTTTGACATAGCGATCGATTGAAAGTACGACCTTCTGAAATTTTAGGATATGTCACTGGTTCTGGGCTACCATCAGCGTTTGGAAGTGAAGAATCAGAAAGGGTTTGCTTTATGAGATTTTCATTTGTCTCATGCATAGAAAGAACCTGGCAAGAAAGCAGTTCAAGATCTTTTTGCAATTGACCAACAGCAATAGAATAGTTCAATCTGGCCCTTTTAAGGGCTGCTTCAGCTGAAATAGCCCTTCTTTCAAAGTCACTGTTCAGAGATTCCAAAATGTGCTTGTCTTCAGCAAATTTCATTATCTGCTCATTCATATTCTGGTGCATTTTCTCCATCTCAGACTTACCAGCAGAAATTGTGTACATACAAGTAGAATGTTCATTCCTGAGGTTCTGCAACTCAGCCATCATCTGCCTTTGATTCTGCTCAAGTTCCTGAATCAAAGCTTCATAGTAGCACTCCATCTGGTCCATTTTCCGTACAAGGCTTTCCCTTTCAGTTTTGGACTCATCTAACTCTCTTAGAAGTTCAAAAACTTTTTCTTTCATAGCAAGGGCAGGATCAACAGAATCAAACTCATGAGACACAAGGCCAGGTATGGTAAGATAATGAGTCATGCTTTCAGGTTGAAATAAACCTGTATCAGACCCAATATCTGTTAAAAATTGTTCACTTTTATGCATATCCATTTTCTTGTTCTCTCTTTCGTTGACAACTTTGGCCCCTGAAATTGGCTCTCCAGATTCTTGTTTGAGATTCTGCAAAATCTCAGCCAGTGCTTCTAACTCCAAGTTAAGGAACCTAAAATCCCTTTCAGGAAATCCCAAAGACACTTTCTGAATATCTCTTATCTTCCCTTCCATGAGCAAAAGCCCCTTATGCCATTTATGCTGTAAATTTTGAAATAATTTGTCCCGATCTGTACCAGTAGGTTCTTTGTGAGGTAATGCTAAGCTCAACTTAGAACTTTTAAGTTGCTCAAACTCATCTCTAAACTTTGAACACTCTGATTTTAGTACTGCAACCTCCTTTACTAACTCTTCTCCTGATGAAATCTCAGCAGCAAGTTGCTCAGAAAACTTGTGTGTTTCAACACCTATTTCATCAGCATGGTTTTGCAAAGAACTTACCTTCAGTTTTAGATCAAGAATAGACGACTCAACTGCATCCAAATTTCCCATAAGTCTGTTACTGCTCCTATCTTCAGAAGCAGCAGCCAAACTATTGGCAGCTGAATAGTCTATGCTCCAATCATGAACCCGCTCACTACCCTGTGCTGGAAACTGATTATCAGGTGCCTCTCCTTTCTCTGGCTGAGGACTTTGACTGAGGGATAGTCCACCTAAATCACCAGAGATTGTGCTTTTAAGACTGTCCACTTCATGTGTACTGGAGATATCATGCTTCTCTGTATATATGCTTTCAGAAGTACTAGACGAGCCATCAAAGCCAGCAGCTGAGTCAGCATAATCTTCATTTACCCCTGATTCTCCTTCAAGTGAAGAAATACGGGGGAGATCTTTAGATTCTCTTTTCAATTTCACTCTTGAATGAACCTGATTTCATGAAATATATAAGGGGGTTGTGTCAAGCAAATGAGAAAAAAAAAAGCTTAATTTTTAGGAAGTAAACCAAGCCTACATACATGATTCTCCATTTGCATACTAGATGTTACATCTTTTTTTATAAAAAAAAAATATATTTCATCACCAAGAACACATAATTGCTAATTAGTTTTCATTAAGATTAAAAAGGAATGTATGTGTATATTCTGTCTGGAATTTTTATTTTTATAGAATGCCTTATGCCCTAAACCAAGCAGAGGAGAGAAGGTATATAAGAGTAATGCTTGTAAAGGAGAGTAGGTATGAAACCTTATTCATATGATTATTGGCATTCTGGTCAGGTGATGACTCTTTGCTATCAGCAGATTCATCATGAGTTCCTTGGTCAGAGGTTGTCTGTAGACCCCTCTCTCTGAGTTCCCTCTGCTGCTCAAATTCTCTGAAAGAGATAATAACATCAAATAAATATATTGTTTTAAGAAGAAGCACATCCTTAAATGTCATAACACATTTATGATACCTGAAACCAGTTTTGGAAGTGAGAAGCTGCACTGTAACCTGGCTTCAAACAAGAAAGAGAAAAGAACATTAAATCCAATGATGTCATTAGCAACTGAAGAACTCGAAAATAAAATAATTGCAAGAGCTGTATATGTCAATGCCAGGTATACGGAAATGCATAAACCATTAGATTGTACTGCCACACAACCATGTAAGTGTTATAACCAACGAATTAATAAACTTGAGAAAGTTACATCAGAGATAGATGAAGCCAGAGATCCTCACATGTAGTGCGACTCCAGGTTCACTTCCATTAAGAGGCAAAGCAACAGCTGTTGGCTTCAAGGCATCAACAAAATCAGCTAGATTGATGTTGGCCTCGCCAAGGATGCTAGATCTTGACGAACCCTAAAGTGGTTAGGCCAAAAATAAAGTCAGTATAGTTCTAAGTTCTAACACAACTAATGGCCACAATCATCTATGTCATTAAAAAACACAGACAATATTTAGGTATTTTTTATGGCAGCAGGCAACACTGGAGAGGATAGCTTGGCATAAAAATAATGGATTGGTTGTGTTCTTTAAATGAGTCAGAGTGTTCACTAGATTTTATTCCCAACATTAAGATCCATTCAAAATCTGAATCTGATAATTTTGAATAAGAAACTTTTTAAATTTAAAAACAACAATTCAAAAGTATCTCTGGCCATTGCATCACACTGACAGTCAAAGAATATAATCAAGATCACAGAACACCAATTAGGTCAACAAAGCAAAAATAGGCTCATAAAATATACACCATTAGTGTGAGTGATACAATGAAGGTTTTTGCATTAAGCCATAAAAGATATGATTGATTTCATCTCATAGGGTTTCTGCCTTTCACATGTGAGAATTCTATAAATGCTACGGCATAATAATTTGTATTCATTTAAAAGTCATGAAAGAACATTACCATCGCCACAACAAATTTATAAAACTTTTCCTCATATTGTCTAGTTTTAATGTCTTGGAGGAGTCTTGTAGTTTCGTAGATTGGATCTGCCCACTTGCAGGTTCCATTTCTCACATTTGCTTTGGTTGTCTTTGATGTAGCCTTCCCAGAGTCAGCAGGAATGAAAGAGATGAACAGTTTATCCCATCCTGACTGTGGAATCTAGACCAAACAGAAACAAAAATTGTCCTTAGTAATTGCATAAAGAAATATAACTATAACTATGGAATCAACAGCAATAACAATAACTCTGTCACAAAACAAAGCTGATTTAATGCAGATTCCCTCCAAAATTTTCAACTAACCATGGAAACTGCCTAAATATAAATTCTCTAAAAGATATCATCCGACCATGATGACAACTTAAGGGCCATGTAACTCTACCAGATAAAGAACTTGAAGTAGCTTCTTTCATATTCCATTCTCAAAATGGAATTTTAAAATACCAAATAGTCAAGATAGAGGTAGAAATAATTTGAAACAACTAGTATAAATGAGTTCAAGAGAACTGAGTTGATAAAGAAGTAAATACTTGCATTAAGGGACCTCAGGTTTCTAGAGCTTGATTAACTTTTTAGTAACATGTGGATGTAAAACTTAATCACTGCTGCAGTCTGCTAAACTTGATCAAGAATTTAAATCCCCTTTAACAATGGCATAAACCTAAAGAGTTAATTCCTTACAAAAAAGATAGTAGACCATTTTAGTATTAATTATTTCACAGGTGAACAGTCCTTAACCCAATAAAAGTTCAGAACCACTGTCAAACAGATATTTGAGCCATCACATAAAAAATATAGGATATTCCTGATATGAGGACCATTTATTTTAGTTAAAGCCATAGGATCTAACTAATTATACCTCTAATAAAAGATTTGAGCTTAGACCACCTCTAATCTAATTAAAGAGTAAGTACAAAGTGACTACTCAAGCCTTTTATATGGATCTAACTAATTATTACCTCTAATAATACCAAAGAAAAAGAAGTTTACAAATTGGTTGGAACATAAAATCTGTAAAGCAATATCATATTTGCATGTTTGAAATAAATTTGACTGAGAAGATAGAATCATGAGACAAGATAAACAATTATAAACACTCACCGAAACACATGAATACCAGACAGAAATTAGTATGACAAATGAGAGACCAACCATCATACCAACATACTAACAGGCATGCAACATATAACATAATGCCAACTAAACTTTGAATAAATTCTGAGAACTGTAGGTTTAAATGACAACTCAGACCAAATGTGCAATGCACTAAGATCATCTTTCAGTGACAGTTTGGAATTCTCTAAGTTACATGGATTACTTTCCCTTCCAACAACCTAAAACATGAAATTTTCAACCCAAAGAATGGAGAAAAAGTTGCATAGATGGGAAACTTACATGTGTAGCATGAAATTGGAGCCGGAAAACAACCTTTACTTTTGTCTTCTCAATCTTCCACTTAGTAACCCTCGACATTGTTCAGAAAATTAATCACGCCTTACATGCATTACTGCATAACTTAAAGGCTCGGTTTTCATTCCCAGCTCCTACACAGGGTTAATTGTATACTAAGATAGCCACCAATGCAGTACCTGAATGCAAAAGAAGCAAAGAATCCACATTCACAAGTATCCTTTTCTTAGCGACAAACTTAAGCAATCATACTGCCACGATTCATGCTCCATTAAGCAAACTCTAAAAGCAACTCGGCTATTAAACAGAACCCTCAAGCCAATTTATGACCCATTGATCAAGAATAACAAACACTATGTCAGATATAGAAATTGCTTATTATATCTTAGATGAATTAAACGATTTTCTTTAGTGAGCAAACATGCAGAGCTAAAAGGGCTCAGCCAGTACACATTTTGGAACCCTAGAGATAGGGAGAGAGATCCAAATTGAGCAATGCATCAGTCTTTTCTAAAGCACTTCACAACAGCAATGAACCAGTAAAATTTCGGGCAGAAAGAGATCCAGTAACATAATTACGAAGGCTATCTTCACATTACTGTAATATGTAATTATTAAACAAAATCATAAGTTCTGCAGCAAGAGACACTAAGAACCAACAAGTTTGAACAAACTCATAATTTCCAACTTCAAGTTAGTCAAATATAACCCAAAATAATGGAACAAAAATGCTAGATCTCCAAAATAAAACATCAGACAACAAGTTTGTTTCCTAAGTCAAACACATTTTTCAATCAGACAAGAGTCCTTCCAACGGAACTGAAACACTTCTCTTCCTGAACTCGCATGACTAAACATCTTTCACCAAATGGAACAACTAAATCCAGCATTCTCCTCCATTTTCAGAACAAAATGAAATAGAGAGAGAAAAAAATGATGGGAGCAGAACCCGATTGAAAAATAATTTTTTAAAAAAAAAAACTTTTTACTGTGACATACCTTGGTGAGAGACGAAAGGTTGAAAATTTAACCGGGAAAATCCACGGATCAAGCAGAAAGAATTCGAATTTAAGCAGAGGTGGATGTGGAAGATGGGAAAAGGAGGAGGACCCAGAAAGATGCTGATTTTAGACAATGGCGCAACTAAATACTGAACCCCAAAAAAGACTCAGAACCCAAGGACTGACAAAAGCATAGAGTAAAAGAGAATCCTAAAAAACCGAATGCTTACACAAAGCTAGTAAAATAATGTAGCTAAAAATAGCACTATTTTTTTGTATTTTCCTCCTTGTAGAGTTATAGATATTGTTAACACTTACATAATTCAAACCGAAACATTAACAACGAGAATTACCATAGGGACAAAACAAAAACAATCACCTCAATGCCACTTAAAGCCTGACACCTAAGATTCGTCAAAGTTACTAGCTGCAACTAAGTTACTTACTATTATTTTTTTAATATATTAAATTAAATAGTGTTGTTGTGGCCTTGTGGGGTGGCATAAGAATAAAATTTGAGGCTACAAAGCAACTTGGGTATATTGGGTTAGGTACCCTTGCCCCAGATCTGTGGCTGCTTAAGAAGCAAGAAAGATTGAGACTTTCGAGACAAGTATCAAGATTGAACTAAGACCCACAAGGGAAAAGGGGAGAGAGATTTGATTTGAAGCGTAGTGTTGTGTTATGTGGGTTTTGTTTTGTCAAGTTTTTTCAAAGAAACAACATAAGGGGCTAGCGTGGCGTAAATTAGCAGAAAATATAACAAGTTATAGACATTAATGAAGTAAGGTAAAATGGCGCTGTGAAGGAAGGATTAGATGTTCTATCAACTTCACAAACCCACTAACACTATGCCTCTAATGGGTGATTATCTCTGTCTAATTGTCTCACGAATTGGGTGGGGGAGGGGGGAGGGGGGTGTTATTAGAATATTAAATTAGCATTCTTAAAATTATCTTGCAAGAGCAGTTTTCTGAGTTTCCCGTGTCGCAGTGGTTCTGACTAAATTGGGACATGATGAAGACAAAGTAGGCTTATCCCTCCTTGATTTATGGCTGGTTTTAGGGGGTAGGAGGCTTCTTGTCATTTTGGTGCTGTTTTTAGACTCTATAAAAATGCTTACTAATCAAGAAAAACGAGCCATTTTAAGTTGTCATATTTTTTTTGCCAAAAAAAGATTCATCAGAAAAAAGTTACCCAAAATTATGTTTCCCTACTTGAAAGTAAATTATTAGCAACTTCAATCCTTAAGCCGCCATCTACTATTTATCCAAATCTAGATTTTCATTGTACCGAAGGGTGTTTAATTGTTTTAACTTATTAGTCTTTTGCTAGAGAATAGTGTGACCTTAATTTTTCTTTTAAAAAAATTGTGTGACCATAATTTTGGCCGGAGCAAATATTAAGAAATAAGTAAATAGTATACCAATTTATGTTGTAAAATATCATCAACAAATTTGTTAACTTCTATAATACTTATTATGAAGATTATACTAATAATGATTTTTTGCGCTAATCAACAAGTTTGTTATATTGGTTCGTTACCTTTCACTAACGTTTTGAGAAGAAACCCAAGTGTTACTTATACAATGAAATGCACCTGAATTCACATTGCGGTAATTTGAACGGAAAAACAAACAGCTTAAGAAAATTTGTGATGCATGTAAGGTTACAATAAATGATGACTTATTACTCCTTCTAATCCTTTTTATAAAAATTAAATTATAGGTTTTGGTTGATGTTTTTATAAAAATCAATCTAATGTCTATTGCATTATTTTTGTTACAAAATCCTTTCAATTATGAATCATTTCTCTTAATTGAATGAATATTTAGGTGAAATATATTAATATCTTAGGTTCTTTCCGTCTACCTCAAACGTGTGGATTAATTAGTGTAAAATTCTTTCAATTTAATATAAGGTTTGAATTCTAAGTATTAAATATTTGGAAGGATTGGAGTGACTAATTTTCATCTTATGATTTTGAATTGCAAAATGTGTGAATGTTAGAAAAAGTAAAAGCAAGGAATCAAAATTCATAAATCTAAATTGCTTGCAATCAACATTTAGACGCATTCACACAATTAACAATTCAGAACCGTGGATCAAACGGTTTTCATATTTAACACAGTAAATCAAATTTACAATACATATTTAAGATCTTAGTCATCCCATTTTCATTCAACTGTATACGAAAGCGTGAATGCATATAATTTCCTACTGCCGGAATCCATTTTCATTAGCCAACCTCAAAATATCTGATGTCAACCTTTCCTATTGGTACTTGGAAGTCTGAAACTAGAATTGCAAAGTGTGCAGGAGTGAAGTCAATTCGGAATCAGAAATTATGAGACACAAAATCAAGTAGTCCAGAAACTAATCGAATTTCTTCAGTTTAGAAAATCTAAAATAAATCAACACACAAAACAAAAAAATTCCATACAAGAGTACATTGTTGAAGACATGCTGCCAAGAGGATTCAGCCAAAGATAATAATAAGGAGCTCCAATTGTTGATGTTGCTTCATCGATCATGTGTACGTAGCGAACTATGCTCACCATATAATAATATATAATTAATGGGAATGGTGGGGTTCATTTTTAGTGGTCTCCATGCACATGGCTTTGTTTTGATGGAGCCTCTATTTCAACTCAAAATAAATACTCATAGTATTGATCATGCCACACAGCTAAGGCAATACCCTTTATCACGTGCATCATGCACGTGATCACTTCAAACGTGTCACGCAATTGCTATTGGGGTAAAGTGGTGGTACTCTCTCTTTGTATTGTTTTGTGGGGGTTTTATATTCAGATTTTCTTTTTGGAGGATTGAACTTAATGCGGCAAGATAGTAAACATTTAATGCAAAGGTATAAAAAAGGGTTTAGTTGAATGAAGAAGATCGTCGAAAAGAACGATAAAATTATCTGCGTAAGAGACCCTTTACTTAAGGGTGATATTAAATGTTAGATATGATATTAATTATCTTATGGGACCCTGCCATTGATCACAAGCAACATCTTAGTATCTCCACAAGTCAATTTCATTTAACGAGACCATTGACACTTTAATTCTACGGAGTAGTCTCTCTCTCTGTTCTATTTTTAATTATCGATTTTTTTGAGAAAAAAAATATTTATTTGTCATTTTTAAAGTTTAAGGTTACATTCATTATCTGTAAATAAAAACAGGTTACATTAATTATTTTTTAATAACTGTTAGCAAATAAATTTTGTCTACATTTTAATTAATTAAATTATTTTTTTAATATATTTCTTAATTAAATATGTTAGATTTAAATTACAATTGGACCAAAATTTATATATATATATATATATTATTTGAGGAAGAGGAGTAAGAGAACATCTCTACAAATGATAGAAACCACTGAAAAACAATTTGTTTTTGTTAAACTCTACTCTTTCCTTACCTAGAAATATATCGAAAAGCCTTTCAGAAAAAATAGAAAATCTTGTGGAATATTCATATATTCCAGAAGGCGTCCAGATATCTCAGTCCTTAAACCCCTTGTTAAGCCCATATAATATATTCAAAAGACATCGTTACTCGTTAAGATCTATCACCAGTTTGATAACTACTAGAAGACCCCAAATGAAAGAATATGTCCAGTCTTCAAGAATGGACCAATGCTCCTTAATTGCTACTTCTGAGGAGTAATATGTCAATATCGAGATCCCCGAACAACTCATCAGAGGATGGCAACAACAGGGATACACTCATCTTCATTATGGAGCCATTAGACTAGTGTTATCCTTACATGGTAGAAGAGGGCTTCCCGTGACTACCAGAGTCTTTCTTCTAGACTCCAGTTATATCCACTATGAAAATGTTGTGATCGGAACTGTTCTAACTACCCTTCATGCTGGAAGCGTGGTTCTCACCATCTTTCCAAATTACAACGTCAGCTTGAGAGATCCCACTCCCTCACAAAGAATGAAAGTCCAAATCCAAATCACTGGAGCAAAACAAGTATCTGAAGCTCATTCAGCTACCTTGCACCATCAGATTATATATAGATTGCAGAATCATGCTGTAAATCTATCTTTGCCTACTAGCCATGACAGTGCTCTATTTGTTCTGGCTAATAACCAAGAAGAAACTCCATCCATTGTCCAGATCCCCAGAAACATTTCTAGGAAAGAATTGCAGGAGCTGATCCCTCTTCAATGGGTGACTGGTTACGAGAAGCTCAGAGAAAATACTAAAATATTAGTACTTCTCAGGCTACTTTTAGAAGATCAGTAGATGGGCTTGTGACCACAACCTTCAAGAAACCTGATAAAGCCAGTAGTAGCAACTCTTCAGAAGTTTTTCATTCTTTAATGATAAAACCTAAAGTTAAAGAAGACAGCAGAATGCTTATATTTGCTGTCAAAGCTGATGGAAGTGTGATATATTCAGATAAAGTAAATGGACACTTTATCTGGGATGTTGCTCCAGAAATGTGTGATCCAGATTGTTCCTGTGATGAACATAATGGAGACACAGATGAAGAGGAAGATGATGATGAGGAAGATGAATGGCTAGATCCAAAGCCTTGCAAACCGCCTCCACCACCACAAAGAAGAAGCGACCCCGAGAATGGACCATGGACGGGGATAAAGAAGAAATTCCCGAAGGATCCTTTTTGGAAAGAAAAAAAGGATGGCAGAAATCCTAGGTTGGAGTCATCCATCTCTAAAGATTTCAGCAACACCTATACCTTGCATGATGTTTTCCTCCACATCCTATGATCAAGAGTTTCCATCTCTTGAAAAGAAGACAGATCCAGTGACAAAAGTTTCAACCAAGCCCTACATAATCCCGACAGAAGTAGGGCCAGAAGGAAAGCTCAAAAGCCCTAGTCAGGCCGAAGAAGTCTTAAACTGGTAGACAGATAATGCCAGAGCTCAAAATCATCTCTTGAAAAAGATAGATGAGAAGATTGACAAGATATGTACCCAAGTGAGCACAAATGATGAGAAGCTACAGTATCTGTCTGATAGGATGAAAAATCAATACCATCAACTTTCCAAAGAAATTGTTCGCCTTGAAGAAGAATGGAGAAAGACTACTTTTGGGGCAGCATCTGATGCCAAAGAAAGACAAATAAGGAGGCTTAAAGATCAAGTCCAGGATCTAGATCGATACATAGAGTCAAAAATGACAGAAAAACAATAGTCTGTCTTGGATCCGTATTCCTTTTTAACCCCTCCTTCTCCCACTTTCTATTCTCCATTTCCAAACCCTTCAGACTATTTCTTTCCCAAAGCTAGCCAATCTTGGTCTTTGCCCACAGCTTCTGCTTATAAGAAAAAACCAGAACCTCCAAAGAAAGAATCTACAAGATTAAATATCTCTTCCCAAGAGTCAATTGGATCTCCTACAAGAATGGGAGAAACCCAAAACAATGACCCTCATAACTTTCAAGATTCCCAAGATCCATATTCCCAGTTTTCGATTCAACAAAAGCAAAAAGTCTCAGAAGAAACTGATGAAACTGAAACAGAATATGAAAGATCTTCGTCAGAAACTGAAAGATCTTACTCTGATGAAGAAGAAGAGACTGGATACATGGACATCTCAAATATATTGATGGTTCGCTCCACAGAAGAACCATTCTATGATTCACCTGTAGAAGAGGAACCAGTGATTTCTAAGAGTTCATCTTCCAAGCCAAATGCAGGACCCTGGATTACCCTTGATGATACTCCCCCAAGGGAGTGGAGAAAAAAACTCATTGAGATGGGAGCATGGCTGAACACAAAATTCATGAAAGATGCTGATCCTTACAAAGTGATTGAAGAATTTTGTTGTCGAATGACGGGAACACTGAAGGAATGGTACCACAATCTAGGAGTTGTGCGTCAAAATCAGTTCCATGAACTGGGATCTACCGCAGCCGTTCTGGGAACTCTCCATCAAGAATTTATCGGAGAAGGGAAAATCATTGAAAGAAAGATGAGGCAAGAATTCTTTGAGATGAGGTGTTGTTCTTTAAAAATAAAAGATTTAGACAGACACTTCCAAAGAATGAACCAGAGATTTTATCTTCTCAATGGCCATAATGATCCAAGCCTAAAGAATACATATGTGGCATCATTACCAGAAAAGATACAACTAGAGTTAAACAAGATGGTAGCAGCCGCCCAAATGGATTTTTCGACCATGTCTATGGGACAAATCCACCAATTTAATCTGGAGGTCGTTGACAAATTATGCAGGCAACACCAGTATTTCTCTAACATCATGAACAGAAAAGCCAAATATACCAGAGCTTGCAGAAAACCTTACTTGGAGATCAAATGCAGAGAGAAAGCTTGTCACTGCTCACTAAAGAAAAAGAAAGCTATACAAACCCAAACAAAGGAGAAAAGGAGGCCACTAAAGTTCTTCAGGAGAAGCCAAAGGAGAGGAAAATCCAGAGGACAAAGATGTTTCATATGCAACCAGACAGGACATTTTGCAAAAAATTGTCCAAAAAAGTCACAAAAAGCCATAATAAGACTAATCTCTCATCTCCAAATTGGTGAATATGAAGATATAGAATCTCTGTATTTTGAACAAAGCGAGCCAGATGAGGAGACTGAATTTGCCTTGAACCAGACAGATTCTTCTGATGAAGAATCCTCTACACCTCCAATTCCCATCTTCTCCATACAAGAAGAACAATCGATCAAGCCTGCAATTCCTCAACCATGCGTTGAAATTTAGGTATTGGCAAAGAAGTTTGAAAAACCGATTAAGGTTATTGCCTTTATTGATACTGGAGCTCAAAGGACGATGATGGATCCAGATATCCTTCCACAAGAATGTTGGAAAAATGAAGTGGCCTACTTTGTAGCAGCCGATGGAAAGGTTTTCAGAACTGGCCTAGTGACACATGCTCCTATAGGTATCAAGTTTTTTCCTGATTGTATCATCTGGACCAAGGTGATTGGAAGCAAATTGCCTGATAGAGATCTCCTCATAGGAATGGATGTGTATACTGCTGCCAACAGACTCCAAATACATTCTACTGGGATCAAGTTCAAAAGAGAATTCAAGCCTTTCTCAGAAACTACCAGGCTCTTCTCTTTAGTGGAAGCCCCTCTAGAAGTTGGAGAATTTAAACAAAAAATTTCTTCCCTGTGTGCAGACAGTCATGAAGAATTCAATCATCCATATCCTTTATGGAAAAATGAAGAATACTTTGTTGACTTGCCATTTAAGCTAAATGAAGATATCAATCCCACAAAAGCAACTCATCCAGGGATGACACCATCAAATCTTCAAGCAGCCAGAAAAGAATGCCATGATCTACTAAGGCAAGGATTGATTGAGCCAACTCAGTCAAACTGGGCATGCCAAACTTTCTATGTAGAAAAAAGGGCTGAAAAATTAAGGGGAAAGAAAAGGTTAGTCATTGACTATAAGCCTCTTAATCATTTTCTTATAGATGATAAGTTCCCTATCCCAAAGGCTTCATCTCTCCCCACCTTGACCAGAGAATCAAACTTATTTTCAAAGTTTGATTTAAAATCAGGTTTTTGGCAACTTGACCTAAAACCAGAAGATCGATACAAAACAGCATTCTGTATTCCAAATGCTTAGTATCAGTGGATAGTCTTACCTTTCGGTTTAAAAGTAGCACCTTCTCTCTTCCAGAAAGCCATGACCAAAATCTTTGAACCCATTTTGGAAAACACTCTTGTCTACATAGATGACATTCTCCTTTTTTTCAAAAGACATTGCCTCTCATAAAAAATTGTTGAACCAATTCTTTGAAATAGCAGATCAACATGGGATCATGCTTTCAGAAAAAAAGATCCAGCTTGCCCAATCCCAAATTGATTTCTTAGGGATGCATTTTTCCCAGGGTACCTACCAGCCTCAGCCTCATATAGCTCAAGAGCTATTAAACTTTCCTGATGAAAATCTCACGGTTAAACAAATCCAACAATTCTTAGGAATTGTAAATTATATCCGAGATTTTATCCCTAGAGCAGCCCAATATACCAGTTCTTTATCCAGACTTTTGAAGAAAAACTCTTCTCCATGGTCAGAAGAACAGACAATAGCTATCAAAGAACTCAAAAAGATTGCTCAAAATCCCCCAGCGTTGAAGATCCCTGGAACAGGCCAGAGGATATTACAAACTGATGCAAGTGAGCTATCATGATAGAACAAGAAGGAGAGAAGAATTATTATTGTGGCCATGCCAGTGGACAATTCAAGGAAGCAGAAAAGCACTATCACACCACATTCAAAGAAGCCTTGGGGATAAAAAATGGAATAAAAAAATTTGATTTTCATTTAAGGGGACACCAGTTTCAGGTTCATATGGATAATTCATCATTTCCAAAAATCTTGGAGTTCAAAAACAAGATGCCGCCAGATCCTCAAATCTTAAGGCTCAAGGATTGGTTCTCTAGATATGATTTTTGTGTGAAACACATCAAAGGGAAGAATAATCTGATTCCTGATTTCCTATCCAGACCAACCCACAAAATTGTTAAGGTAATAACCTCCACTCACTCCTTCCCACTGATATTCATGGCAAAACCATTATCTGAGACAGCCAAGACTGTCAAGATGTTCCCTCCAGGACTAGTCACCCCTACTCCTGCACAAATCCTTGAATATGCCAAGTCCCATTATTTCCATTTTCTACATGAGACCATGAGGTTCAAACATACCCCAACACAAATATTTAACCCTGAAATACCCTTTGGAAGTATATTTGAATTGTTCTGTGATGTTGGGTGGGATCTGTGTGAACCAACCATCTGGGCCATCTGGTGCAACACAGTGCAGTATTCAATTCCCATCGCCATAAAACCTTTGATAACATACAACATGTTGACAGATCCATACAAAGATGAATATCTTTTATGGACGATGTTAGAATGGTTTTCTCCTTTGGCATGATGGCGTATGAAGTTAAAGCAAATTCTGGATATTGAAAGACAAAGAGGGATTTTAGAAGATCACATAGAGAATTTAGTTTCTATTGTGATTATTCATCGTCCTTATTTCATGGAACGGGGACAACTCTGGTCTAGAAATGAAGCTCAAGTCTGGGGAACTTTTGAAGCATATCCCTTGGAAGAAAGTTATCGTCATTAGCTAGCAAGGCATCTCTGTGAGATCAATAATTACTCATACAAGACTGTAGATCCAAATCTGCCAACTTCATCTCAAAGGCCAAAAGAAAGTTATCCTACTGATAGGATAATACCCCAGAATACTAATGATGGACAAATCAGAACAGAGTTTTATGTTCCAGAACCAGTGTTTCAAAAGGCAGAAAATTTAGCTGATGATTATTCTTCATTAGACAGAGATTGGGAAGACTATAATGCTCAATTAATGGAGGATTTATTGCACAAGAAAAAGTATCGTTATCATCACCCAATATATGGAAGTCTCACAAGATCAGAAGTGCAAAATTACAACTTGTCATTATCCACCAGGTCAGACTAATGTCGGATGGAAAACAGCTGTGCTGCAGCTGTACAGAGGTGTGTTGGAAGACAACTGTACAGGGGTGTGCTGTAGAGAGAGTAATCTTCAGGATAAGGATAACCCTTATCTTATCCTAGTTGTGTGCCACATGTCAGTAGTTTAAAGGTTGTCTTATCTTGTGACTATGCAACCTTATCTTATCTGTAATAAAGTAGATTCTATGTTGTAATAATCTTATCTTTCCACGGATAAGATTTTGATGTTAGTTTCGAATCCTCTCCTATATAAAGAGGATGAGTCTGTATGTTAAGGCACACTAAATCAAATAATACTCTCTTCTTACTAAAATGTCTTTCTTCTAAAAGTTCTCACTTCTCTGAAACTTTGATTCATATAATGGTTATCATTTGAAACTCTCAACAGCTAGTATGCTCTACACTCGCCTCTTAGGAGGATCTTGTGTATCAGAACGCCAAATATTGGTATCAATTGGTGGGTTATCTCTTTAGTTTATAGATATCTTGCATCAAAGTTATCCTAGACTGCTTAATGCCTTGAGTATGGCTCAACAGCATATTGGATATACTGAGATAATGGATATTTGTAATGCTTCAAAGAGACAATCCATTTGTTTGGTATCAGAGCCAGGTATACATATTTTTTAAAATAAAAGAATCAAAAGAAAAAAAAAACTAAAATTGCGGATAAAAAAATAAAGAGAACCAAAATTATAATTTGGCCAAAAAATATATATTAAAATAAGATATATATATATATATATATATATATATATGTTTTAATGTTTCTATTAATTAAAATAATCTTTAAGTCAATTTGGAGAAAGCAACTTATATACTCACCAAAAAGTATTACTTCAGGATTTAAGCAAAGAAAGATGGGCTTATATTTCCAAGACCCGGCTGAGTTGGACAAACCGGGTTTTCGAGTGTGTCGTCGGGTCTTAGCCGCCATTTACTTTCACTCAACCGCCGACGATGATGTTCACTTCCGGATTGTCTCCATCTCTCATGTTCCCGTATTTCATCACAAACTTTAATCGATTTTCTTCTCTATTCACAACCCCCGCTGTTAACTGGTAAGCAATTATTTCCTTCTAACTTGGGAATTTGATGATTCTGACCTAAATTTTCTCACATAATCCCATTTGGTCATTTCATTACAAGTTTGCATATCTTGGTTTTGGATTTTTATATTTGTATATGAGTATGAATGAATCACTATTTGGGTTGTAGATTTTAGGCACAAATGAGAGACATCGTTTGCAAAAAATTTCTTTTTCTGTAGGTGCACTCTGGAAAACTGGCTGGTTAATGATTCACAGTGTTCTAAAAGCAAGTAGGTTCCTCAATCCACGTAGAGAAACCCTTGGTTTGACTATTGCCGTTAGTGATTGTGTTTATCGTTTTGCATTTAGTTCAATGAAAGAAATCAATTGTAAAGTGGATTCTAGTTCATGTACTCTTGCCCCCAATAGGGAACCCTGCATTACAGATTCCTTATCAGTCAGCGGGAATTGCACTACTTCATCTACGAGTGTAAAATCCACCCCTGAAATTGAAAAGAAGTATGTTCATCATGTATATGATGCTATTGCGCCGCATTTCAGTGCCACCCGGTTCGCCAAGTGGCCGAAGGTTGCAGCATTTTTGTCATCTTTGCCTTTGGGATCTATTGTCTTTGATGCGGGATGTGGAAATGGGAAATACTTAGGTTTGAATCAGGATTGTTTTTTCATAGGATGTGATATAAGTCCTTCCTTGATTAAGATCTGCTCGGATAGAGAGCATGAAGTTCTGGTTGCGGATGCTGTGAATCTCCCTTACAGGACTGGTTTCGGCGATGTGGCAATATCTATAGCTGTGTTACATCATTTAAGCACTGAAAATAGAAGGAGAAAGGCAATAGAAGAATTGGTCAGAGTTGTTAAAAAGGGTGGCCTTGTTCTGATTACAGTTTGGGCTGTAGAGCAAGAGGATAGTAAGCTGATTACCAAATGGACACCACTGAATGAGAAGTATGTTGATGAGTGGGTAGGACCAGGAAGTCCTCGTACTCGGGCGCCTTCATCCTCATCATTGGAAAGTATCCCCGAAAGTGAGGTGAGTCGCTCTGGTGAGCACATGGAAGTTTGCAATGAGCCACATGTATCAAGAGATTTGGAGGAAGAAAAAAATATAAAGAATCAACAGGAATACTTTGTTCCCTGGCATTTACCTTATCATCGTGCTGAAATCAGTGGTGCTTCTGCTGAAGCTCTTGCTGCTGGTCTGGCAACGAAAGATGACAACAAAGGTGCTGTGGTGTATAATCGATATTATCATGTTTTTAGTGAAGGCGAGCTTGAAAGGTAACATTCCATGGCTTAGATCTCTTTCTTTAATTTGTCCCCATGTAGTAATTTGCTAAAGTTACTAATCAGGATTCACGTTTGGCAAGCTTGATCTTGAATGTCAATTGTGCTATGTTAGCATACTTTATATCTGAATCTAGAAATATGGATCATGTAAAGCAGAGTTGGATAAGATGGAGACATTAGATTTGTAAAAGCTGTTCAAGGTTCAACTTAAAACTTCAAATTTGCTGCTTGAGTGTTAGTTTGTTGTCAAATGGTAATTTGTTTTCCACCCTATCAAAGAGATTGAGTTGCTACTCATTAGGGGAAAAGTTAAGGTAGAAGTTATGATATTTTTGAAAATACAAGCTATGGTCTTTAAAAGTAACAAAGAAGGGATTGAAGTGGGCGTTGTCATGCCATCATGTGTCTTCCTTACCACTTTATTCAATCAACTGGATCTGTAGTTGCATGACAAATTTATTATGACCTTCTTATTTATTGGTCCCCTGTTACTCTCTGTTTCAAAATAAACATTTCAAATTTGAATAGAAGAATAATTAAGAACTACGTTTTAGGTGACGTTTTATGCTTATATGCATGATGCACGAGTTCTGATTTCTAACTTATTTTTGTATCTTTTTGCAGTTTGACAACTGGAATAAACAATGCCAGAATTGTTGATCAGTTTTTTGATAAATCCAACTGGTGTATTATTCTTGAGAAGACAGTGTGACCAAGAAAACCTTGAGGGAGTATAGCAGGCCAGAGTGTAGTATAACAACTTTTACAACATTTATCTTGCAAGTTAACTTTGTTTGGCATCTAATTTACTATCGATAAAAAAAATGGGCAGCTGCAGAACTTGGACAGAATGATTATCTGGCCATTTCATCATCCAGACCAGGTTGCATTCTTCTGGAAATCCTGATGTATTGTTTTTTTTGGGTTCTTTTTTAATTTTTTGCAAAGCCCAATTTTGGTTGTAACAATAGGGCACGAAGGATGCCACTGTTCTGCAGTGTTGGTTTTATAGCTGGGCACACTGTCTGCCCAAACAATGCTGAATATCTTTTGGCCACCTACAGGAGCATTTTTACGTCATGTATTGGACAATTCATTTGATGGTTGGATTGCACTTTTTTTTGTCGTGATCTTCGCTTTCTCTATCAGCTTCAAAGGAATTCAAACTCTTGCTGGGTTAGCTTCTAGCTCCTTTTTAAAATCCCTTTTGTGATTATGGATGGGATCAGCAGACTAGTGAGGAAGATCTTAGGATTGGTTCCCTAGTAACATAGGGTGCGTATCATTGTTGGATCCCTCCATCTAAGAACATTATGTTAGCAATTTAAAACATGAACTTGTATTTACATGTTGAATGTGGTAACCGCAGCTTAATGTTGCCTAGACAGCAGCCATTGTTATTAGTCATGAACGTTGGATTCTGTAATTCCTTTGCTGCAGTGGCTTCTGCTAGCCAAATATCTAAGAAGCTAAACTTGACTATTGTAAACGGTCTGCACCGTTTTGGAAATTGTTTTCCCCTGCGTTTGTGCTTTAAGGTACTCGATCAGTCAATCTCAGTTGCTCTGTAGATAATGTATTTCTGTGAGCGACTTTGAATGGGAGAGATTTTCCCCACCTTTGCATGTTACACATTTTGACGTTGATGAAGGGAGAGTGCCCACCTTTGCATGTTTTCACACTAATTTTCACTTATAACTAACGACAATAAATTCATTGTTTGAGTTCTTCATTCCACTTTTAAGATAAGGAGTGAAAGGGGAATAAATTTGTTATTGTTTTAAAGATAAGGAGAAAGAACTCTGATCTGTTACTTTTGTTCTTGGTTAGTTGTTGCATGTTTTCAGTCTTTTTTTCAATAGACCCCCTTAGAATTTCACTCCTTTGAAACCCTTAAGCCTTTGTTTGCTGAAGGAGAAATAACATGTAGAGGAAAGAAATAAGTTACAAATAAAACAAGTATGTTTAGTAGAAGAGAAATGAGGGAGTAGAGAAATAAAAATGGGACACATACTAGTTATTTCCACTTAAATCTAATATCTTTATTTACACTATATTTCTCGCTTATTTCTTTCTTTTCTTAAATATAAAAAAGGCTATAAATGAATAATAAAGTTAAGATGAGACATTTTTCTCAAATCTAACACAATTAACTCATAAGGCCATCTCCTACCCAACAATTCATTTTTTCCCCAGTTTTTGGAGTTCATGAATAGGTCTTATTATTACACGAGATCCATGTCAAAAATTTTAAGGACCAATGCTTATAACCTGCTCTTTGAGGAGTGCTTAATAAGCACCACCACCGATAAGTTTTTAATAAGGCATGGTGTTTAATAAGAAAAGGTGAAGTCAGCACCCTCGATGAAGATGTTTTTACTATATTCTACCGTACAAGTAAATCCATTTAGAAAGATGATTTTTGAACACCTAAAATTTAAAAGCCTATTGGACACTTAACAAGTAATAAAAGAGAGAAAAATATAAGTATAATAGGTAATATAATGAGATGAGAGAGAGATGAGCATTACTTTAGTGTTTGGAAAAATGAAAATCCAAAAATCATTGCTCATCCATTTAAGTTCAACCATTAAAAAAAAAAAGAACAAGGCCACCTAAGAATGGCATTACAAGTTCAAGCTCTTCACGTAGAGTAGAGTACATATAATGGACTGATAATTATGAAATTTGAGTTTAATTGATAGTTAATTTTGGTTAAGAATGATTAGAATTTTTTTCACTTTACTGTTGTTTTTAATGAAATAATGAAGAAATTAATATCATTGTAAATTTTGACTAGCAGAATTCAAAAGAAGAAAATTTTAAGTGTTTTGGAGGAAAATTGAAGCAAAAATTAGAAGAAAAAACCTTAAAGAAAAGTTAGAGATTTGGACAGCTCGCTTAGTGCACAAGACATGTCTAGTGCATCTCCTCGCTTAACAGTTAGCTCACGCTTAGCGCGAAGAAGGCCCATGAGAAAGCCTAAAGACATGTTTAACGAGGATTCTATGCTAAGCGCGTGATCACTGTCATTCTCGCAAAGTCCAGGCATTGCCACACTGAGCGCGTGATTACATTGCCATTCCCGTTAAGCCCATGAGTGCGCACTCAACGCGAGGTCTGCGTGGATTTTAAGCTACCTTATCTCTATAAAGGGAGTAAGAAACTGAATGGAAAGACACAACGAGTCTCAAAGCTCTCTATTGAATATATCCAAAGCTTGAACATCTCTAATAGGGGAAACCCTCCTTCTCTAGCCATTCTTCCATTCCCTTCTTTTAGCCATCCAATCCCTTCTTCTATTCACATTAGCCCTTAAAGTGTAAAGCCTCTCATGGCAATGAGAGACTAAACCTCCATTGTTGGGAGCCCGGCAAACCAACTGTTGTAATGTAACTCTTTCTTATTATCTATTTAATGTAATCTTGTTTCTATTGCTCTTTTATGTGCCTATTTGTTTATTATGGTTTGATCATCCATATAGTGTTTAGGGGATAATGCATTGAAAAATGATTGTTTTCTAAAGAACTAGGAAAGGGCATTGATTGAGGCCGTACCCGAATCAAATAAACATTAAAAATGCAGTATCTAGGAAGTGATCCTAGGTCGTCTCCCAACAAGCAATGATCAACCAAACGTTCATAATAGATAGTAATAAAACAGTAACCAATTGGGGGGGGGTTGTTTGTTTTTGTAAATTAAACAGCAAGCAAATTTGAATTAGAAAATAACATAATTAAAACATGTTGTTTCCCCTTGATTCACAAGCAAGTCTCTTATCCTAGGTTATGAGAATTTATCCTTAATCAATTCAATCACTTAATCCAACCCTAAATTAAATTACTAAGCGAAAATTAACATAAGGCTGTCATTATGTGATTAAGCAACACATACACCAATTAATCATGAACGAAACTGATCATTAAGCATGAACATAAATTAAGTGCAGAGACAATTAATCAAGCACTAAGCATGCATGGATTAATAGCAACAAATACAAAGTAATTGGTGAAGAGGAAAAACTGATCAGAATTCAATAGTAATAACAAAACCTCAAAGAGAGTTATGCTTGATCCTCAAGAGAAGACAACACTGGAGACTTAGCCTTCCATTAATCAGCAGAAAACAAATTTTATTGCTAGGTGAATAATGCACATGAACAGTAAAAACTGAAATTGCAAAATCCTAGAATTATTCTCCTCTCCAAACGAAAAAACTCCTTAAACTAAAACCTTGGTGTTGTTATATAGGTTCTCAGCCCCAAAGCTTACAAATCTGTTTTAAGTCCAAGCCCATAAATAAAATAAAATATGGACAAGATAAGATAAGATAAGATTGGATGAAATAAAATCTAGATGAAATAAAATCCAGATGAAATAAAATCCAGATAAGATAAGATAAGATTGGATGAAATAAAATCTAGATAAGATAAGATTTGATAAACTAAAATTGTCTGCTCTCTTCAAGTCCAAGCCCAATTGCTTATAATTCTCTTGAAATTAAATTAAAAACACAAAATTTGTCAGGTAGGCCCAAATGATAAAACTGCATAATTAATTTGACAATTAAGGTTAATCAGTAATTAAAATGGTGACAAAAAGGGTTAAGAAATAGAAGAAAATAATGACACATCAAATTCCCCCACACTTAGCCTTTTGCACTCCTAGGCAAAATTAAAAAAACAAAGCAAGGAACAAATTTAGAGACATTAAAGAGAAACAAATAAACACAAAAACAATTACATATTTCTTAATGAATCTCAAGGAATGAAAGGAATGGGCAACATCCAACATGTAGAGAGTTAAAGAATCAAGACAGTCATGAAAATCATCCAAGCATCTCAAACATGACAAGATAGTCAATCAGCTCAAGAATGAAAAGTGATAAAGCCTCACAAGATATGCACTCTATCTCTCAAGTGTCTAGGCTACTGTTTACTCTCAGAGCACCCATGAAAACAAATACCACATAGACTTGGCAAGACTCTAAAATTGACAACCACATCACAAACAGATGCACATGAGGATCAAAAGGTCTTTTAAGGTTGTAATGGGACCAAGGACAAGGTAGAGCAAAGTATGGGATAGTAGCTAAAATCCAAAGGAATAGAGGAGCAATGGGAAATAAGTGGGAAGTAAGAAAAAGTAGTAAACCCCAAAACCAAAATTAAAAATCAAGCATAAAAAGTAAACCCAAAACAAAATCAACCAAGTCCTCAAACCGATCCAAGTCTTCAAACCAAGACCTCATTTATTCAACTTCATTCTTTCTTTTTTTTGGTATTTTTTTCATTTTTTTTTGTATTTTTTTTAACATGAACAGTAGCAATTGAAAGCATTTGAAAAATAAAGCAACAATTAGGCAATATATGTATATACATCAAGCATGGCCAAAATACATCATCAAGCATGGCCAACAAAAACATATCATCCAATGAAACATACCCCCCCCCCCACACACACACACTTATTCCCAAAACAATTCCCCAAAGATCCAAAATTCCTTAAGAGTATGGTGAAATCATAATTTTTCACTTAAGGCTTGTAATGAGCTTCAAAACAAAGAAAGGGGAACATAGGCTCAAAGGGACTATCAAAGGAATTAATTCAAGGTAGGCTCATTTGGCTAGAGGCTTATAAGAAAAAAATGCCTAAATCATCTCCCAACATGCATGTGAAGCAAGAAGTATCAACAAGAGTCAAGCCAAGGCTATTGTGCAAGCAATCAATGGGACAAAACACACCGAATAAAATAGATGATGATGGCTCAAATTCTCACCAAGGGTAAATCTATCACTTTCAATTTGAACTTTCAAAACTAACTTGACATATAGAGAAAAACAAGGATTTCAATTCACAAAATGCCAAGAAACTCCTATTTCAAAAACAATTACCCATTACCTATACATAACCCAAAATTCAAAGAGAAACATGCAATGTTGTACACAAAACATAAAACCAAAATAACAAAATTAATCTAGAAAAACCTAATAAAATTAAACTAGAATACCCAACAAAATTAAAGAACAATCTCCCCCGCCCCCCACACTTAAACAACACATTGTCATCAATGTAGCACAATCATAAGATCAATAACAATCAAAATAATCAATAAATTTGGACAAGTGCAATAAAAGTAAAGAAGGAGACAGAAAAGGAAAACTCCCTAAGTCCTGGCGGATGAGAAGTAGGGTGAAGTAAGGAGGTCTCCTCCACCACTACATCCACTAAGGAGGGATTTGTGAGGAATGGTTTCAGCAGGTGTCCACCAAATATAATGCTTAGCATTGCTCTTAATTTTATCAGTTTGAGCTTTAGATGCTAAGGGAGGAAAAACAGAAGCAACCAAATAATTCACAATATTAGCAAACCAAGGAGTAGGGAAGGAATCAGAAATACTATACAGAATATACAAATGGTCATTTGGAAAATCATCCCGAATGGGTGAGTCCTCAGACACATGCTTAATCCTACTTAGGTGGCAGCCACGAGGTACTGCGCATCGCTCCGATCACGGATCTCCAAATCAAACTCTTGGAGCCAAAGCATCTACCTGATCAATCTAGGCTTTGATTCAGCCTTCTTCAACAGGTACTTCAGAGCTGCATGGTCAGTATAAACAACAACACGAGTACCAAGTAAATATGAATGAAATTTATCAAGAGCAAAAACTATCGCTAATAGCTCTTTCTCTGTGGTAAGGTAATTTGCTTGAGCAACATCCAAAGTTCTGGAAGCATAGTAGATCACCCGAGGCAGCTTATCAATCTTTTGAGCAAGGACAGCCCCCAATGCGTAATTGGATGCATCGCACATTAGCTCAAATGGGATTGTCCAATTAGGTGCCTGAATGATAGGGGTGGTAGTCACCGCACGCTTGAGGCAATCAAAAGCCTCTTAGCACTGGTCATCAAAATCAAACTCCACCTCCTTTTGCAGCAGATTGGATAGTGGAAGGGCTATTTTGCTAAAATCCTTGATAAAGCGCCTATAAAACCCTGCATGACTAAGAAAAGAATGAACCTCTCACACGCAAGAAGGGTAAGGTAATTGTGAAATAACATCTATTTTTGCAGGGTCTACCTCTATGCCCCTATTCAAAATGATATGCCTTAAAACTATACCTTGTTGACATTTTTCAAAATTCAGCACAAGATTAGTTTCAATGCATCTATTAAGAACTCTATTCATACTATCCAAACATGCATCAAAAGAGGATCCATAAACAGTAAAATCATCCATAAACACCTCTATGCAAGTCTCTAAAAAATCACTGAAAATACTAAGCATACGCCGCTGGAAGGTACCAGGGGTGTTGCATAGGCCAAAGGGCATCCTCCTATAGGCAAAAATGCCAAAGGGACATGTGAATGTGGTCTTTTCTTGATTCTCAGGAGCAATATGAATTTGTAAATAACCAGAAAAACCATTAAGAAAGTACCTGGGTCCTTACATTTCTCAGGAATGTGAGGAATAGATTTACCTATCAATGCTGACACGTTTCTGCCCATGCTAATCCTTTCATTGCCCTTGAGCTTCCTTTTGTGGGTGCACAACTCCTTTAGAAACTTGGCATATCTTGGAATCTGCTTGATAGCATCTAGCAGAGGTATGTTCACCTCTACTTTCCTGAAGGTCTCCAAGATCTCCTTTTCCGCTTATTCCATCTTTTTGTTTGGAATTGCTCTCTGTGGGAATGTAAGAGGGATAGGAGGCTGTTGTAAGTCAGAATTACTAGAAGAACGTCCAACTACATGAAAATTTTTGTTAGGAAGCTTTCTCTTTTGTGCAACTATCTCATCCTATTTTTCAGGTGTAGAATGAAGCTTGACAGGTTCAGGTGTAGGTGCTGCTACTGGTGGAGGCACTTGATTTTGGTTGCCAGACCTCAAGGTGATGTCACTCACATTTTTCGGATTCTGCATAGTTTGTGAAGGCAATTTGTCAGAATTTTGGGACTGAGCTTGGTTCAACTGAGTAGCCATCTGCCCCATCTGATTTATTAGACTCTGAATGGAGGCTCTTGTCTCTTGCTGAAATTGCATATTCTGGATGGTCATTTGCCTCACTAACTCTTCTAAGGAAGGTTGAGGGGGAGCCTCAGTTGCTGGTTGTCTTTGTTGTGACTGCTACTGTTGTTGTTGCATTGGAGGAGGAACATATGGCTTGCTTGGACCAGCAACATTATGAAAATGAGGGACAAGCTGTTGTTGTTGTAGAGGACTTGTCCATCTCAGATTTGGATGATTCCTCCAACATGGATTGTATCTATTGCTTGAAAGGTCATAATTATTCTGTTGTTGTTGGTTTTGCTGCTGAGGAGGTCTATTATAAATGTTTGCAGCATAAGCTTCAGGTTGCTCATTGACTCCAGATTGCTGCAAAGAAGGACAAAGATCTGTATGGTAATCTGTAGAAGAAGATAGACCACAAAGTCTTACAACAGGTGTAGATTTCTGATTCATGGCAAGCTGAGTTACTAGGTTGGCCAAGGAATCAATTTTTCCTTCAAGCTTTTTATTTTCAGTAGATGAAGATGAATCCGTGGCCACCTCATGGACTCCTCTAAGAACAATAGCATCATTTCTTGCACTGAATTGGTGGAAGTTGGAAGCCATCTTCTCAATCAAATTCCTAGCCTCAGCAGGGGTCATATCACCAAGAGCTCCACCACTGGCAGCATCAATCATACTCTTCTCCATGTTGCTAAGTCCCTCATAGAAATATTGAAGAAGGAGTTGCTCAGAAATCTGGTGGTGAGGACAACTTGCACACAATTTCTTGAATCTATTCCAGTACTCATACAAGCTTTCTCCACTAAGTTGCTTGATGCCTGAAATGTCTTTTCTGATGGTAGTGGTCCTAGATGCAGGGAAGAATTTCTCCAAGAACACCCTCTTAAGGTCATCCCAGCTGACAATGGACCTGGGAGCAAGGTAGTATAACCAATCTTTTGCCACTCCCTCAAGAGAATGAGGAAAAGCCTTTAGAAAAATATGATCTTCTTGGACATCGGGGGGCTTCATGGTGGAACAAACAATATGGAACTCCTTAAGATGCTTATGAGGATCTTCACCTGCAAGACCATGAAACTTGGGCAGCAAATGTATTAGTCCAGTCTTGAGAACATATGGAACACCCTCATCAGGATATTGAATGCACAAGCTTTCATAAGTGAAATCAGGTGCAACTATCTCCCTAAGAGTCCTCTCACGAGGTTGAGGTTGAGTCATGTTCTCAGTATGAAAATTAGTAGTGGAATATTCAAAATCAGAATATTCAGAATCACCAGCAACAAAATACTCAGAATGCTCAAAATGCTCAAAATGCATAGAATGATCAGGATGCACACTATGCCTAACTAATCTATGAAAGGTTCTATCTATTTTAGGATCAAAGGGTTGTAAATCACCTGGATTGCCCCTAGTCATGCACTATATGCAACAAATAATGTGTTTCTCAACAAGCACCTAACAAGGGGGTAAAACTATAGCTATACTTAAACGATATCCAAATGAGCTGAAATTTTGTGAGGAACACCTTAAAATCACGAAAAGATAGCACAAAAAATTTCAAACAAAAATTCAAATTATAACTATGAAAACTACTTAAGCAAAGTTTAGAAAAATAGGACAATAATACTTGAAAAATAAAAAAAAAACTTAGTAAACGGCTGATTTTTGGAGTTTGGGAGACCCCAACCGGCTAAACCAAGTGATCATAGTAAGGGAAATTTTTTTCTACCCCAAATGCATATATAATAATAGTCATTCTGATACCCGGAGCAAAAGTTATGGCCGTTTTAAGTTTTGCTTAAAACAAGTTCCCAAAATTTTTGTCTCCCTCAAATACTGTCACACCAAGTACTCCTGGTATTTTTCACACAAAATATGGATCAAAAGAAGCTATCACACAAAAAATCAGCCAAAAATAACAACTCTAACTATCAAAACAAACATCGCTAATTAAATTGCAAAATCAGTCGCTAATTCCCAGTTGCTAATCACTGTTCACAGTAAAACACAAAGCTGAATCAGCCGCTAAAACAGTCGCTAAAAATAGTCGCTAAATAGGGGACGCAACTGAAATGCAAAACAGAACGCTACACAAAACAAGACAACTAAACACTCTTATGAACCTTTGGCCCACTGCTCCTCGGCAACGGCGCAAAATTTGATCGAGGTCGTACCCAAATCAAATAAACATTAAAAATGCAGTATCTAGGAAGTGAGCCTAGGTCATCTCCCAACGAACAATGGTCAACCAAATGTTCATAACAGATAGTAATAAAACAGAAACCAATTGGGGGGGGGGTTGTTTGTTTTTGTAAATTAAACAGCAAGCAAATTTGAATTAGAAAATAACAGAATTAAAACATGTTGTTTCCCCTTGATTCACAAGGAAGTCTCTTATCTTAAGTTACGAGAATTTATCCTTAAATAGTTCAACCACTTAATCCTACCCTAAATTAAATTACTAAGCGAAAATTAACATAAGGCTGTCATTATGTGATTAAGCAACACATACACCAATTAATCATGAACGAAACTGATCATTAAGCATGAACGTAAATTAAGCGCAGAGACAATTAATCAAGCACTAACTATGCATGGATTAATAGCAACAAATCCAGAGTAATTAGTGAAGAGGAAAAACTTATCAGAATTCAATAGTAATAACAAAACCTCAAAGAGAGTTGTGCTTGATCCTTAAGAGAAGACAACATTGGGGACTTAGCCTTCCATTAATCAGCAGAAAACAAAATTGCAGATTGAAGCAGAAAACGAATTTTATTGCTAGGTGAATAGTGCGCATGAACAGTAAAAACTGGAATTGCAAAATCCTAGAATTATTCTCCTCTCCAAACGAAAAAACTCCTTAAACTAAAACCTTGGTGTTGTTTTAAGTCCAAGCCCATAAATAAAATAAAATCTGGACAAGATAAGATAAGATTGGATGAAATAAAATTTGGATAAGATAAGATAAGATTGGATGAAATAAAATCTAGATGAGATAAGATTTGATAAGCTAAAATTGTCTGTTATCTTCAAGTCCAAGCCCAATTCCAGATTCAAGCCCAATTGCTTATAATTCTCCTGAAATTAAATTAAAAACACAAAATTAGTCAAGTAGGCCCAAATGATAAAACTGCATAATTAATTTGACAATTAAGGCTAATCAGTAATTAAAATGATGACAAAAAGGGTTAAGAAATAGGAGAAAATAATGACACATCAAATCCCCCCACACTTAGCCTTTTGCACTCCTAGGCAAAATTAAAAAAACAAAGCAAGGAACAAATTCAGAGACATTAAAGAGAAACAAATAAACACAAAAACAATTACATATTTCTTAATGAATCTCAAGGAATGAAAGGAATGGGCAACATCCAACATGTAGAGAGTTAAAGAATCAAGACAATCATGAAAATCATCCAAGCATCTCAAACATGACAAGATAGTCAATCAGCTCAAGAATGAAAAGTGATAAAGTCCACAAGATATGCACTCTATCTCTCAAGTGTCTAGGCTACTGGTAAACGATTACAATATCAGGTAATCAATTACCAGTGCAAAAATATTTATTTTTGTACTAATAAAACATTTTTTAAAGCTTTATATAAACATTTTGAAAATCAAGCTTTGAGGCCAAACCTTATTAACCAATGTGTGATTCTTTTAACAAATAAACTAAGACCTTATCTTTTTCTTGATCTTGTTTGCTTGATCTTGAATTAATCTTGAAGCAATCTCTGTTTGCTTAACCTTAAATGTTTCTTGAAGGAATCTTGTTTGCTTATACTTTGTCATCATCAAAAACCTGTATATATACATTAATATCAGTGTCTGATGGAAGAAGGCTTTGTTGTGAAAGGCCTTTTTGATCGTGTTGGTTGGACACCATTTTTGGAGAAGTTCAGCTGATGGCACTATGGTACCTATGCCCTTTTTCTGAGGAACAGGAAGACAAGATGGAGTCAACATTCGAGGAGTCGTCAATGGAAGGGAGGTGATCATTTTGCCTAAGACCCTTGCTACTGTGATTGGGTATCCATAAAAGGGTTTGGTCTTTGATAAAGATTGGGAGAAAGATATAACTAGGAGACAGTGGGCATTATTATGACACCCTCTACCCTGACATACATATTTATATAGTATCATACATGAAAATACGGAATTAATTAAAATGATTTTATTCAATAAACATAAAGGAATTCACGTGGGTAAAAGGTTCACATTCACGTTAATCACCAAATTAAAAACTTATCAAATAAGGATATGAAAACATCTCTGGTCCAAAACAAGACCATCCAATTCTTTTACAAAAGGAAACAAGTTAAGCAGTTGAATAACATAAAGTAACATGTTCAGAATATTATGCAAATAATACTGAAACCCATGTCCCAATGTCACATCCTATCAGAGCATTGTGTTCTAGCATCCTCTAGCATGAGGTTCTCCATAATTTTCCACTTAACCATTTGTTCCCACGAGGTTCTCCATAGCTTTGTGTTTTAGCATCCTCTAGCATGAGGTTCTCCATAGCTATCCACAAAACAACATAGATATACATATCATATAAATGAAATACAACTTACTTAAACACAGCTCACGTTATTGCACCACTTATCGTGTGACATCACTTCTCAACACTACACGCCTCACATATTTTCACATCATTCACATACTCAAAAATCAAAACACGATATCACTCAACCGATCAATATTGATCAATAAACAAGTGTTATGCAATAGATATACTAAGACTCAATCCTATATGCAATGTGGTACCATGTCAGTGAAAAACCTCATTGGGTGCCTAGGAGTACATGACAAGACAGACCACACACTAGTAAGTTAGGTCATTCTCACTAGGTAAAATCATAGGGAGACTAGTCAGGGTCACTTTGTTTTGTGATAATGCTCCAACTATATGGGGCTCAACATAGGCTTCAAGGAACATTCAAACTGAGTGTATTTACCCTCAAGGCATATACCCCGAAGAGTCCGACAGGGCCTCTCCCTCTTGATTTAGGTCTAATCCAGAAAATATTTTAGCATGCAGACTCTATTTATGAATTGTACAAAACACACGTCTCCTCAATTGTTATCAAAATAGTTTTAACTTGTCGCGCCTCAAAGTGATTAAACTCGTCGGGTTCCCACAATGGATCCCATCACAATACTCGTGGCGCATTAACTCGTCACCCTTAAAGGGTCTTACAGTCGTGTGATTGTACGATTCATAGCTCACAACTCAATGCATACAACATCTCAATACACATGTGTGATCTCACAATTTAACACATACTCAACTTGTCACTTCACATAGTTCATCACACTTCCATAATCCCAAGACAACACGTTATCATGTCTTATGCATTATATACATGTCACACAATAATAATATTAATATGTTATGTTCATATGATTAAACCCCTCAAACAATTTCACATAATCATATCAAAATGAAAGGAATAAAAAATATAGGTCAAAACATGAGAACACCAAGAGCACTCAATTTTATCAATCAATTCACATCAAGGCATCAATTGGCCCATCAAACACAACAATCTCATAATTATAATCATAAAGGAAGAATCACAATACAGTAAACATCCCAAAATAAATCTCAATTTGATCCTCTAAGGATCCATACATGTAGAAGCAAGCTTCATGATGATGAACCAAGCAATTTTGATGATGCCAAAAGCCCAAGTGATTGATTCAAGACTTCAAGATCAAGCATCAAGAATCCAATCCAAGATTCAAGATTCAAAAGAAGAAATCAAGAAGCAACAAGTCAAGACTTCATATAGGATAAGTATTAAAAGAATTTTTCAAAAACCAAATAGCACAGTTTTGTTTTACAAAAGAATTTTCTCAAATTTTCTAAGTTACCAGAGTTATTACTCTCTGGTAATCGATTACCAGTTGGTAGTAATCGATTACCAGTGACCAGATTGGTTTTCAAAATGTTTTCAAATGATTTGTAACGTTTCAAAATGTTTTTCAAATAGTGTAATCGATTACACTATATTAGTAATCGATTACAAGTGAATCTGAACGTTGGAATTCAAATCCAATTGTGAAGAGTCATAACTTTTCATAAAATGCATTGTGTAATTGATTACACCTTTGTGGTAATCGATTACCAGTAAACAGTTTTGAAGAAAAAGTTAAGAGTAATAACTCTTAACATGGTTTTATCTAAAGTCACAACTCTTCCAATGGTTTTTTTGACCAGACATGAAGAGTCTATAAAAGTATGACTTTGGCACACATTCAATAGACATATATGATATTCTTCCAAACAATTCTTTTTCACAATCTTTCTCTAACCATTTCCCATTGTTTTTTTCTTTGCCAAAAAGCTTTCTAAACTTTATTTCAAAACTTTGTTTTTCTGCAAGTAGAAATTCTGCAGAAAACAAAAGGGTGCTATCTTTTCATTCCTTCTCCCTCTTGCCAAAAGATTCAAAGGACTAATCGCCTGAGAATTCTTTTGATTCTTCCCTTTCCCTTTAAACAAAAGATTTCAAAGGACTAACCGCCTGAGATATCATTTGTTTCCCCTTACAAAGATTCAAGGGACTAACCGCCTAAGAATTCTTTATCTTAACACATTGGAGGGTACATCCTTTGTGGTACAAGTAGATGGTACATCTACTTGGGTTGTAATACTGAGAACAAGAGATGATACATCTCTTGTGGATCAGTTCAAGTGGAAGGTACATCCACTTGGTTGTTCAAAGAGAACAAGGAAGGGTGCATCCCTTGTGGATCTTTGCTTGTAAAGATTTTACAAGGTTATTGGAAATCTCAAGAACCGGTGGTTTCTTGGGGACTAGATATAGGCACGGGTTGTTGTCGGACTAGTATAAATCTTGTATTTGTCTTCTTTTTCCCTACACTCTTTAATTTCCGCTGTGTACTTTTTATTTCCGTTTTACTTTTGTCTAAGTTATTGTTTCTATTCTTTACTTTCTCATAACTTAGTAGTAAAGCCCAATTAAATCTAGTAATATTAAGAAGGATAAATTTTTAATTAGTCAAGACACATTAATAATTAATTCAACCCCCATTTCTTAATTATTCCGAGGTCACTCGATCCAACATTACACATGTTCATTCTAACTCCAATTACGATAAACTCATCCCTTACCTCTAATCTAAGTGGGCTCATGTGTGTAGTCCGATAGTGATAGAGGCGTCTCTAGCGGTTCCCTAAGATTCCTCAAGTTTTTCCTCTGGTTGTTCTGCTAGGGTTTCCAAGCATTAGAGAGAAGGAGAAGGGATTAGAGCCTCAATTTCACTATCTCTATGGGGATGTTTCTCTCACCATAGACATTATTTACAAAATCCCAACAGTGAGGATGTGGAAAAATGAGTTTCGAACCTAGTGTTTAAATTTTACGACGATCCAACGATTAACGAGTTTGAGATCGTAGTTTTACTGAGACAGATTTGGATGTATACAAGAAAAAGAGCTACGTGCGAGGGATATTTCTCTCACCATAGACATTATTTCACAAATCTCAATGTTAGGGATGTGCAAAAATAGGTTATGAACCTGGTGTTCAAATTTCACGATGATCCAACAGTTAAAGAGTCCAAGATCATAATTTTACTAAGACATATTTGGGTGTATGCGGGAAAAAGAGAGGATGTTGATAGGAAGGGAAGGAAAAACGAATTTGAGAGATGAGAGAGTGTAAAGATGTATTGTAAATGTAAAAGTTGATCTAATATGTCTCTATTTATAGCTAGGATACTCTTAGTCTATTGTTTACTCTATTTTTTTATTTTATAAAAAAGAATTATATTTTACTTTCTATCACACGAATAAATAAAACATCTTTTTTTATTTTCTAAGAATATATATTTATTTTATTTACCTTAAAACCATTATTTTAATTAATAAAAATATTTCTCCTTATTTATTTAATTACAAAAATCTCATTATTTTCCTAAAACTCTATTTATTTTTAAATAAAATCCTTTTTAATTTATTTTACGAAAAATAGCCACATCTAGAATCGTTTGATAAGAAGGCTTTGGTCAGCTTCTTGAGAACTACAAACCTCACACACATGTGCAGACTTGTCCACTATTTTTTGCTCAACACAATGATGCTTAGACTAGGATCAAGAGACCATGTACGCGACAAAGATAGATTATGCATGTATAAGGTGATGGTGGATGAAAAGGTTAATCTGAATGAAGTCATCTTTTTCTACTTGCTTCAAGCATTCAAGGACAGATTTCATGCCAAAGGCAAGAAGAACCTTGTTCCTTATAGGATATTGTTGACTAAGATCACAAGGAACAAGAGGGTAGATGTGTCTATGTTGGAACCATTTGTAGGTGCCACACAACTCAAAGGTGTGACCTTTGTCAAAATGGGAATAGTTGACAAATTCCTTGAATATGCTCAAAAGCATATCAAAAGAAAGGTCAAGAAGGAGCTAAGGAGGAACCATGATATGTGATTGGACAAACGAAAAGAGCTCAAGAGCAGCCAATAGATCAAGAGTCTGGAGTAGCGTCTCAGTAAACTCAGGGGGAGTAAGCTTAAGCCAAGCCAAAACATTCTAAACCTAGCTAGCTTAGACTCAAACTTCCTACCAAAAGAAAAGATCCCATCCACCATCATTTGACCCTAAACCCTTAAACCAATCAAAGAAACCCAAGAAAGAACCATTATCTAACTTCAAACCTTCAGATCCTTAAATAACCTAAAAGAAGAAGGAACCAGACTCTATGTTTGAACCTAAATCATAGCCCCCACCAAAAAGACTAACCATAAAACTCTTTAGAGAAGGATGCTATACAGGAAGAAGTCTGCATCATTGCATATGTGGAAGTCATATCCATGGAAGAACATAAGAAGAAATTGGTTGAAGATGCAAACCTGAAGGCCTTGGCAGGAAAAGTTCTTTGAAGAAATTCAAGAAGATGTTATTTTGGAATCTCTAAAGATCCTATTTGTTGAGGAGGTGCAGATGAAAATAGTTGAAGAGGCAACCATGGTTGATATTGATGGTGAGCCATTGCCTGAGGAAGTAATTGTAGAGTCCAACCAGGCACAGTCTAAACTTAAAGCCAAGCAAGCTGAAATGGAAGGGCTTTAGAGGATTCAGTCTGTTGTTGAGCATGGAGCTAAATTATTCTTTGTAGATGTTGTTGTAAGACACACATGAGTTGAAGTGGCTTTCATCCCTAATGATTTGGACCTAACAAAAAAGGAAGCTCTTGAAGAAGTTATGGTCCAATCTATCATTGAAGTTTTTCTCTATGAGTCTGAGGACAACATCATTGAGATAAACCCTGGTGTTGAACCTGTTAGATTAAGGCCAGTGTCTAAAGCTGATGAAAGACAAGTCGACGTTGATTTGTTTGGAATAATGGATTAAGACAGAATCAAACATTTTGAAGCTATCTTTGGATCACCAACATCTGTTACTATCGCAGATGTACAGACTGGCTTGGAAAGAAGAAAAGTGTTGCAAGCCACTAAAGAACCTATCAGATTGACAAATCTCTTTTCTAAACTTGATTATCCTCTAATGAGGAAAGATCAGTAGCGAACCATTGAGTGGCTTCTTCCTTCAAGGTCTCTGCCTCCACTAGCACTTTCATAGGATGTTCCTACTGAACCTTATATGAATGTCAGATTCTACCCTGGCTTCTAAGGACATAGAGTGTTGGAATGGCAAACCTGCAACAAAGTCTGGAAAGACAAAGTCAACATTAGGACTCATGCTCTTGATCTAGAGATGCAAAAGTTAGAGTTGGAAAGGCTCAATCTTCTTAAGCTCTAGATGGAAGGGTTTTCCAGGTATTAATCCTTATTCTTATCAATATTGGGAAACACTACTTGAAGAAGAAGAGTATGCTCTTGGAGTCTATGGAGAAAAAGTCCACATCTTCAAGACGTTCTCGACAGGCTGTGGCGCCTAATCATAACAATCTAATCTTTCGGCATCTGCCTACAGACCACAAGATATACACCCATTGTGCTAGCGTCTAAAGAAGTAGAGAAGTTGAATATGATGACATGCCATTCTCTACTCCCCTAGATTTACAATAGCTGATGGGTCTTCTATGTAACTTCAATGTTGTTCTTCCATGGTATTGATTTAAGTCTGAAGTTACTTTCTAGAATAAAGAAATCTTATTGAAGGCTTCTAAAGAGAGTATGAACTTTCTAGACTATGAGCAATCAAATTATGGCCCTGAGTTGAGAATGAAGCTATATTCTTACAAATAAGAGATTAGATCAAGGCAAGCTTCCTTTCGTAGAATCCAAAGGCTCAACACTCACATGCCTTTCATATTGGGGGTAAGAATTCTTTTTCCTAACTACTTCAAAGACTCACTTTCAAATAGCAATTGACAAGCCTGTTCTGTATCAAAAGGCCAATTGCTACAAAGGCAATGAGTTGCTAATTGAAGACAATGGAGATGTTGAACTTGTTAGATTTGTTAGAGCTTGACTTGACCATCTGCTCAAACATGAGCTTGAAACTCTCAAACACGAGTTTGAGATCACAAATCTGGATGTATATGCCATGGGAAGTTTCCACAGGCTACAAGAATGTTGTTCTGGTTTGGGAGGAAAAGCCAGCTGTAGATGCCTATCACCATGAAGTTGGGCAATATTATCAGACTCTGAACCACACTTGCTTTACTCAAGAAACTCCCTTCAACATGCTTTACACATGGAAGAGGGAATTTTATGGTGAGTCTAATTGCACCTTATTTTTTTGTGGCGTATTTGCCCTTTTGTAGATTCTTCTTCACATACCATGTGGATCCTATCATTGAAGAAGTTGAATCTGGTGTTGAAGTTTCTTTTGACTCCATGGTTGTTCCAGTATATGATCCTCCACCCTTTCGTTCCTGTGTTTGTCTACTTGAAGTGGAACTAGTCAGAGCGAGGGAAGCCTTTGCTCAAGTCTTGAAGGATCGCGCTCATGTTGAGAAGGAAGTCCATAAATGGTCTTTGATTGGTGACTACTTCTACAAGAAAGCCATTGGATGGAAACCTCATTGTCCTCCAACACCACCTGGTAGCCCTATTCTTTCTTATGATAATGAGGACTCTGGTGATGAGTTTCTTAACGAAGAAGTTGCCAAACAAAAGGGGGCGAAAAAGTAAAAGATTGAATCTCGACATCATTTGAGGGGGAGTGACAAAGTCTAAAGAAAACATTAATTCAGGGGGAGTTCTTGTGGTTATTTCTGCCTTGAAATTTTATTTCGTACTTAGATCATATCTTCTTGATGTGAAATTCTTGATATAAATAAAATAAGATGCTTTTTGGTAATTATTTAAACTTTATCCCAAAGTCTTATGAAGTTGTGTGATCTGTTTATCTTATTTATCCTCTACATTTGATAAGATTGTCTAATGCTTTAATGATATATCTTATAATTTCTGCCTTTATCATTTTTAAATTTGTGTTTGTTTGACATCATAAAATAGGGGGAGATTGTTAAGTCAAAAAGACATTCTGTCTTAAAGACGAATCAAAACCCTTAATTATTTTGATTTGGTGTAAATAAATACAAAGGTTAAAAGTTGCATCTTATGCAAAATCAGCATTTGATATTTGTATTTGATGATTTATCGAAACATGTCTGAGATGTCTGCGTCTAATGTTTCAAACGATAGGAAAATAGACTCATGATCTGATATGACATTTAAGATGACATTTAAGACTTCATTTAATACTGTGTGCTTGAAATTTCTTTTGCAGAAAAATTCTCCTAAGATCCATCAAATCCTATGAAGAATAAATGAAGTCAAGGTTTGAAATTCCTCAATTGCCATCAAAAGAAGAGCTCTATTGTACCATACCTGCTTTGACATAAAGGAAGTGACTATCTATTGTAGTACTCAACACACAAACTTCGAAGAATGGACTCTCTGCATGAGGAAAGGGCATGCATTTAATGCCCCAACAGCCACATTCATTAGATGAAGATCAAGTGAAGAAATCTACCCTTTATGAGACAACGAACAATTAAAGATAAGACTTATATAAACCAAAAGCTTTGAAGAATTAGTGTATCAACCTTGCACGAAAAAACATTCATTATTATTTTCGCAAAAAACTTTCAGTATATTCTTGTAAAGTCAGGATACCTTGAACATATTGACATAAAAAGACAAAGTGTTAATTGTATATTTATCTATAAGACGATTCTAGATTTAGTCTCTGTGCAAACTCGAACTATAAATCTCTTCTGATTTGTTTAAAGCTAACAATAACTTGGTAGGACAAAGAATACTGGGTGTTAATCAAACTTGTGCAAAGCTTGATTTGTAGAGTCATAAGTGATTGTGAAGTCAAGATTTGAAATTCCTCAATTGCCATCAAAAGAAGAGCTCTATTGTACCAGACCTGCTTTGACATAAAGGAAGTGACTATCTATTGTAGTACTCAACACACAAACTTCGAAGAATGGACTCTCTGCATGAGGAAAGGGCATGCATTTAATGCCCCAACAGCCACATTCATTAGATGAAGATCAAGTGAAGAAATCTACCCTTTATGAGACAACGAACAATTAAAGATAAGGCTTATATAAACCAAAAGCTTTGAAGAATTAGTGTATCAACCTTGCACGAAAAAACATTCATTATTGTTTTCGCAAAAAACTTTCAGTATATTCTTGTAAAGTCAGGATACCTTGAACATATTGACATAAAAAGACAAAGTGTTAATTGTATATTTATCTATAAGACGATTCTAGATTTAGTCTCTGTGCAAACTCGAACTATAAATCTCTTCTGATTTGTTTAAAGCTAACAATAACTTGGTAGGACAAAGAATACTGGGTGTTAATCAAACTTGTGCAAAGCTTGATTTGTAGAGTCATAAGTGATTGTGAAGTCAAGATTTGAAATTCCTCAATTGCCATCAAAAGAAGAGCTCTATTGTACCAGACCTGCTTTGACATAAAGGAAGTGACTATCTATTGTAGTACTCAACACACAAACTTCGAAGAATGGACTCTCTGCATGAGGAAAGGGCATGCATTTAATGCCCCAACAGCCACATTCATTAGATGAAGATCAAGTGAAGAAATCTACCCTTTATGAGACAACGAACAATTAAAGATAAGACTTATATAAACCAAAAGCTTTGAAGAATTAGTGTATCAACCTTGCACGAAAAAACATTCATTATTATTTTCGCAAAAAAACTTTCAGTATATTCTTGTAAAGTCAGGATACCTTGAACATATTGACATAAAAAGACAAAGTGTTAATTGTATATTTATCTATAAGACGATTCTAGATTTAGTCTCTGTGCAAACTCGAACTATAAATCTCTTCTGATTTGTTTAAAGCTAACAATAACTTGGTAGGACAAAGAATACTGGGTGTTAATCAAACTTGTGCAAAGCTTGATTTGTAGAGTCATAAGTGATTGTGAAGTCAAGATTTGAAATTCCTCAATTGCCATCAAAAGAAGAGCTCTATTGTACCAGACCTGCTTTGACATAAAGGAAGTGACTATCTATTGTAGTACTCAACACACAAACTTCGAAGAATGGACTCTCTGCATGAGGAAAGGGCATGCATTTAATGCCCCAACAGCCACATTCATTAGATGAAGATCAAGTGAAGAAATCTACCCTTTATGAGACAACGAACAATTAAAGATAAGACTTATATAAACCAAAAGCTTTGAAGAATTAGTGTATCAACCTTGCACGAAAAAACATTCATTATTATTTTCGCAAAAAAACTTTCAGTATATTCTTGTAAAGTCAGGATACCTTGAACATATTGACATAAAAAGACAAAGTGTTAATTGTATATTTATCTATAAGACGATTCTAGATTTAGTCTCTGTGCAAACTCGAACTATAAATCTCTTCTGATTTGTTTAAAGCTAACAATAACTTGGTAGGACAAAGAATACTGGGTGTTAATCAAACTTGTGCAAAGCTTGATTTGTAGAGTCAGAAGTGGTCGTGACACAATACTTGTCACTTATGAGAAGTTAGTGGAATTTAATGTTTTGCCAAAAACTAAATGTAGTCTTAGTGGTAGAAATAAACCAATACAACTCTCTGAGTCTTATTTACTTTCCCTTTGCTTTCAATTGACCTAAGGTTTGAATTTGTTCTTAGTCTTTTGCAAACATCTTGTGCTTAACATGTTTGTTTTCCATCATTTGATTGTGTTTTTCAAAAGATCTATTATCTGTTTTTGCAAAGTTTCTTCACTAGACAAAAACTTAGATTGATTGTGAAAATGCTTTAAAAATTTCTAAAATCAGAATTCAACCTCCCTTTTTGTGATATTTACCTTTACACTGTGAATTATAATTTATGGATTTAGCAAATTACTATTATTATTATTATTTTATTGTTGCAATTTTCTTGATTACGAAGGTTGAATGGGAAATTCATAATGATTGTTCAACAACATGGTGTAAATACCTCTGGTTGGTTTGTTTTCTTTTGTTGTTCCAACCAACTCATTTTTTTTCTTTTGAATAAATACCTATTTTGGTTCTTGAAAGTGTGAGATTGTGACAAATTGATCCCTAAAAGATGTAAAATTCAAATTTAGTCTCTTAATATGTAAAATGTGCAACAAATTTGTCCTATAGTTAAATTTGTGAGATCATTTTGTGATTAACTTGCAATTAAGTTGTATCTTTTGAGGACCAATTTGATGTAAAGTTTAGGAATCAATTTGTAATTAAATTATTCGTAGGACTGTTTTGTCGTACTTTTTGTATATTTGGGACTAAATTTGAATTTTACATTTTAAGGGACCAATTTATCATGGTCTCACACTTTTAGGAACCAAAATGAGTATTTACTGTTTCTTTCATTATTCCATTGCAAGGGAAAGGAAGGGGGTAAGCAAAAATTATTTCTAGAAAGTTATAAGAATATATTAGAAGGATATTTAAGAGAAATGAAAAGAAGAAAGAAATGGGAGGTATATTCATTAGATAGGGGAGGTATATTTATCATTTGCAACCCTAAGCCCAGAGCGCAAGATACAAAGAGTAAGCAAGTACACTATTGATTCTCTTTCTTCTTGCAGCATAGCACAACACAGCAGTTACGCAAGGTCTTTATTTGTTCTTCCTCAAGCACCGGCAACGCAAACGGATGCATTACAAAAAATAAAATGAGATAAGAAATTAAAAGAAGACGACGTTCTCTCTTGGTTTTGATTCCCAATGGCAACGCGAAAGCTGATTCGTGATTTGTTACTCTCCAAACGATCCCTTCTTCACCACCAGGTTCCTTTTATTTCATTTCCTTTTTAACAACAAATTTTATCTCTCTTTTTATATTTATTCATTTATTTACAGGGTTGGAGTAGGAGTAGAAGGTTACCTTTGGTTTGGGAAGATAGGCGTAGATACAGTGTCTTCAATGAGTTCTCTAAGAACATTAAAGGCCAAGCTGTTAGGTATTCATTCCTCTCTCTCTCTCTAAGAAAATTTATTTGGAGATAACAAAATGAAAGAATAGACCTAACCTTTTGTATTTGGAGATAACAAAGCTTGAGCTTCTAACTGTTTATGGATTTCATGGCCTTGTATATTTTGTCTTGTTGATTCTTTCTGAAGGGTGTTACGTTATGCCCTATTTGTTTCTTGTCTTTGATGGTTGCAGAAACCAAGAATTCCAACAGTCTGTCAAGGAGCTGAAAGAAAAAGCAGATGAACTTAAAGGGGTAAAAGAAGAGCTGAAAGAAAGGTAAGTGTGTTACTGATTAATAGGCTGAGACATACCATTATATGTCAAGGCTGGCTCAACACTTCAATGGAGGGCCTAAGATGGTTAAGTGGATAATGCAGAACAAAGCAAAAAACTGAGAAGCTGTACAAACAAGTGGATGAAGCGTGGACAGAAGCTGAAGCTGCTGCAAAGAAGGTATAATCGAAGGTCATCTTCAATTTCTACTCTGGATTAGTAATGGAAATTAGTTATGAGAAAAGGGGGTAAAAAAGAACCTCACTTCTGATGCTCTGTAGTCTTATTGGAAAATGCTATATAAACAACTCTAAGGTGTTCATCACTGCATACCTAGAGTACAAAGTCATTGGAGAGCATGTGTAATTGTGTAGAAGAGTCTAATGCGACCTTACACTCTAGGTACCCATTTAATGGTATAAAAATGTTTTTTTTTTGTTAGGTAAAGTGATGCATACCTTGGATTGCTATTTATCTTTTCATTCTTCCCTTGTTTGTTTGTGCAGCTAAATGCAATTGTTATTAAAGTTGTTGATGGGAACATGGGATCCATATATCTATTTTGAATAAGCTGACATGCTTCCTGGAATTTAATTATACATTTTGCAGGTTTCTTACAATGTTAAAGAGAAGATTTCAGCTGCATCAGAGGAGGTCTGTTTATGATTTACAACTCTGTTGGTGAATATGATTGACCATTGATAGGTTATTGGCATTGCTCTTGTTAAATTAGGTGAAGGAAACTTTTGGGATAGGAAAGCAGGATTCTTCAGGATCAACTGATTCTTCAACAAAACAGGGTGCTGATGCAAATGGAGGAAATCAGACATCACGTGAGGAAGAGAAAAATCAGCAATCTGGGTCTAGTAAGGATGCTGATTCGTTGTTTGGCAAATTTAAATCAACTATTTCCTCTCCAAATGTTTCTGCTGCCTTCCAAAAATTAAAGGATGCAAAGTTAGTTGACATAACCAAAAAAGGTTATGACATAGTAAAAGAGGAGTTAAGTAGTACCCCGACTAAGAGAAAGCGAGTTCCTTTTGCATCAAGTGGTGAAACAAGTACAAGAACAGATCTTGTTGTTATGCCATCTAAACAATCTTGGTGGAGTAAGAAGTTTGATGAGTTCAGGGAGAAGGTAAACTTAGTTGCAGTTCTTTTTTAATTGGATTGTCGGGAAAAGCATTCCATTGAATTATCTTCTCTGCATTTTCATAAAGGTGAAAGGCCATCCAGTATCCAAGCGATTCCTTAAGTATAGTGACCCAGTGAAGACAAAGGGCCAGGAGGTATGTTCTACTCCCGACTCCACTCCTGAGGTTCTTTATTCTACTAAAATAATTATTCCTTTGACTGCACTTTGTTGTATAACAATATGATATATTGTGCAGCTTGCCTCAATTGCATTCATAAATATTAGTGTCCTATGTGATAATTCATGATTGTGAATGGAGGGAATATGTTACATATTTAACTTCTGAGTCACCTTTTGTTTGCATGCTATTTTATATATATATTGGAATTGACAGATAGTAGAGGACTTGCGGGAAAGATATGAGACCAGTGACAGCCCCATTATTCACAAAATACAGGAGTATGTCATTGAGTTTCTCTTTGCACTTATTCTTGTTCTTGGAAATTAGAACTACCAAATGATTGGTTACTGTTAATAGTTACACATGCTGCAATATTTGTCTGGTTATAGCATAGTTGTCAATACCGGCGTAACGGAGTGGAGTGGCCGACCCCAAAAGTGGGATAGCAGGATAGCGGATGGCGGGATGACCGCTTTTCTAATGTGTTTTTTTATACATGTTAAATAATTAATAATATGTATATATATAAGTTCAAAAACAGTAAAATAACTAAAAACATAGTTACTTAAACAAAAGTTACAAAACAAAAAGTTACATTCTCTTTCATGCACTCAATTATCACAAAAGTCCAAAAAAAAAAATCATTCATGATTGTATGATGATAGAGAGCTCATTTTATCATCTAATGTAACCAATTAAATACAAAAAAAGCTCCTGTCATTTTATCATCTAACGTAACCAATTAAAATGTATAAAAATTGAAACCAACAAAAATTGAAAAATTAAACAAAAGTTCCTATATTCATCGGAACTAAGTACAAAAAGATTAAATGAACCACGTACCCTAGAATGGTAATGACATACCCATTTCATCCCAGAAAACAAATAACACACCCATCGAAAAATAATAATAATAGTATAATACACAAATACTTCATTATTTTAAATGCTTCAACATTTCATATTTCTTTTTATCTTTTTTTATCACATTCTGTTTAGGTATCAACTAGCACATTGGATATTCATATAACATTTTTTAAAAAAAATAATAAAATCACACGCATTAATACAGCTAGCACTTCTCACTTGGCATCATTTCATTCAATTTTCACTTCTCATATTGCACGCCTTCCTCACCATACAAAAATTGAAACCAACAGCTCATGGCACCCACAGTCCCACACTGAAAAAAAGGGCAATTAAATAATTAGGAAAACAAAAAATATAGGAAACCTCAAGCAAGGTGGCGGCGCAGCTCTACAGTGTCACAGACTCGCGTGCTCCTGGGCGTGGAGGAGGTGGCGGCGCTCGCCGGTGTCGCAGCGTCACCGGCGTCGCAGCGTCGTTTGGGTCGCAGCCTCGCCGGGGTATCGCAGCAACGCTAGGTCTGGAGAGCAGCAAGGTTTTCGACTTCCAGCAACGCAAGCCCTGACCAGGTAATACCAAAACAAAAATATCAAAAATACCCTCACTTTCCCGCATTAAGTGAGGGCATTTTCGGAATTTCCATGGCTTCACTGTAGCGGCACAAAAATCTGGTCCAAATCCTGCGCCGCTCCGCCGCGATAGTGGCCGCTCCAACCGCGCCGCTATGTCTGTCCCCGTCGCGGATGGGTGCCGCGCCGCTCCGCTCTGCCGCGACGCCCACGATTGACAACATAGGGTTATAGTCTAAATAGTAGTAATGTAAGATGCAAATTTAAGTACTAATTTACCGCACTTCTTTTACAGTATCAATGACAGTATGTTTCAAGAGACAGATGCTGCAATTTCTTACAAGGAAATACGTCAACGGGATCCGTAGGCTTTCATGCCTTTTGTTTTTCTATCTTGGTCTTAGCATTTTATTGTTACTTTAATTGCTAACATCTTTTTTCTTTTATTTTGATTACATGGACCAGTTATTTTTCATTACCAGAATTTGTTGGGGAAGTACAGGAGGCAATAAAACCAGTGCTTAATGCTTACATCAAGGTATAATCATTCCATATTTGAATTTGGCATAAGTTTATAGCCATTAGCCAATACTTATTTAGTATCATGTTGTAACAAATGACACTTGTATCACTTATAATCGCTTTTACATCTCATTGTTAGTTAATCTGTTAGCACCTATCTTTCTTTTAGAACAAATCCTCAGCATCATCGCCAGTTGTAAGTTGTAACTGAAATGAATATTTTCATTCCAAGCCAAGTGTTTAATCTTTACCCTTCCAAAATAAGATAATAGGGTAAACTGGATGATGGTGATGTAAGGTTTGAGCAACAAATATGTATTACAGTTTGAGATCTAAGTTATAGATTATAGATAATTGGGCTATATATATTTTTAATTATAATGTTTGATTTGCTCAATTGATGACAAATTGTAATCATTAGGCAAGAGCCTTTTTTTTAATAATCATTTTGAAAAGGAAAACCTTCAATTAGGTTAAACTATTGGATTTAATGCTATGTTTAGTGAGAATCATTTAGTGAAAAAGAAGGGAAGTGTTGTCATCAAATATTGCTTAAGAAAGAAAACGGTCTGCCTGGTTGGATGTGGGGGGTCCATTAGCATGAAATGGTGGTTTGAGGATTTGGACTTCGGAGATTTGAAGTGTGTAGTTGCAGTCATTAGTTAAAGCTGGAGAAGTTGGCTAATGAAGTGGAAGAAGTTGACCAATTAAATTATAAGTTGTTAAAAAAATTGTTATGTGCATCACTTGTTAATACAAAACCTGATAGCAATGGACAAAGTACTATGTCTAAGATTTGCTCTAAATCTATTAGTTGGTTGAGCAGATGCATTTATGATTTATGAATCAGTTTTTAATTATATATACAGGGAGACGTTGAAACATTAAAGAAGTATTGTAGCCCTGAGCTGATTGAACGTTGTAAAGCAGAGCATAATGCTTACCAAAGTCATGGTATATTCTTTGATAACAAGGTGAGATTCACATTTTTTTGAATCTTTATTGTTTCTTTCTGTTCAATTACATTTTGTTTTGAATGAGGTTGATAGTACCATACCATATTGAGCATGTTAAAGTGTTCCCAAAAAATGTGTTTTCATTTTAACTCAACTTCTTGAGTTCTTGATAGTATATTTGATACGGTTAAGTGAAGAAAAAAAATTCATAAAATGAAATAACCTTGTATCTTCTTTGCTTGAACCAAAATTCAATCCTGATCAACTTGATAAAATATAACATAGGTAACATGGGTTCCGTCTTCCATGTGCAAATGATATAATATAGTTAGCTAATAGCTGTAGCTCAAAATAGAGTGGGAATGTGGGAGTATGGAACAAATATTTTCTATTAATGAAGAGAAACAGGACTGCTCCAAGTGCCATTTAGACAAGTGTAAAACATGTGGTTGTACACTTGTAGTTGTACTACCATTTACTTGTGTATCATGTGTCAAACTTTCACAAGTTATAGACTTGTTATTTTCCAAATGTTTTCTCATTTATCTCCTCTAACATGTGAATGAAATATGAAAGAAAGATTTTCTAAGGTTGGATCATAGTTTTACTCATAAATGATGCAATTCCATTTTACTTTTTTTCTCTCCGAATTTATCTTGGTTAAGCCAGTCTGACATCCTCTTGTGAATCTTACCCAATTATTTATACAGAAAAATATGATTAAGGTGCTTGTACCTACTAGGACTAGGCTATATAGTGTTTTTTATGTATTTAAATATTTAACTCTGCAGATTCTGCATGTATCTGATCTGGAAATAAGAGAGACCAAGATGATGGGCTCATCTCCAGTAATTATTGTAATGGTATGTAAATTATTAGTTCCAGAAGTTCATTGCTAATTTAGAAAATTTATTCTTATGCGGTAGAAATGAAAACTTACATGAATGATTTTGTTAAATGAATTTTCACAGTTTCAAACTCAGCAAATCTATTGTGTACGTGATAGGAATGGGGCAATTACAGAAGGAGGCAAGGTAAATGCTGCGTTTTTAATGGTTTATATTTTTTAATTGCTACAATGTGAAAATGTCATATCAGTAAAAATTTCATGTAGTTTTTAACGTCCTATTTGAGAGAGCGGGTGCCTCTTTATAGTGTTAACTTTCTAATTCCATTAGTTTGCAAATTTTGCCTTCCTTTCCCCTCAATAATCTCAATGTAATTTGTGCCCATTCGTTTCCATGTTGAGCTGTTGATGTTCTGTCACCAGCTCATGCATCTCCTATCTATTAGAAATTATGGAAGGCATGGATCAAGTAAAGATGAATGGTGTATGTATTTTTATTTTTCACATTTAAATAAATATATAGTTATATACTATGGAAATGTTAGAACTCACAGTCACAGTGGTATGAAAAGCAGAAATTCAATATAACAGTGTTATTTAATATGAAAGATAGCAGAAAGCTAGTACAGGAATTTAGAATGACAACCTGAGTGTGTGACTCCTTTTCCAGAGAAATATTTTCCTAAACAACCACCATTCCCCCCTACTCCTTTTTTCTCTCTCCTCACCTCCTTACATACTCCACCCCCTAACAGAATTTGTTAGAATCTCCTATGCCACTTTATGTAACTAACTCGCACTCCCTAATCCTATTTTCTTTCTCCTAGAATAAACTTTCCATATAATGGGCCTATGTGACTCCTCACCAATATGAATATCAGTATGAATATTAGTATTATTCACTGGTGTCCTATCATTACTCCCCCCTGAAGAAACAGCCTTGTCCTCAAGGCTAAGTGCTTGAAATTGACTTTTCAGCAATGCCTCATCTTCCCAGGTAGTATCCTCAGCTGCTCCGCCCTTCCATTTAACCAGCCACTATTTGACTGGCTGCTCTCCTTCAAATATCTCTCTTGAAGCCAACAACTCCTCAGGTTCTTCATTTTCCTCCAACTCCATCTCCAACCCTTCAGGTAAAGATGCCTCTGCAGAATAACTCCCAATTGCCTTCTTCAATTGAGATACATGAAAAACGGGGTGCACCCTAGCTTCGTCTGGCAGTTTCAGTTTATACGACAAGCCCCCACCCTCTCCAAAATTGGGAAAGGTTCAAAGAACCTCGGAGCCAATTTCTGGTTAATCCTCCTAGCTACAGTCATTTGTCTGTGAGGTTGGAGTTTCAAAAACACCCACTCTCCTACCTCGAATGATAGGTATCTTCGTTTCTTGTTAGCGTATTTCCTCATCAACTCTTGAGCATGAGTCAGGTGATGTTTCAACTATTGCAGTGCCTCATCTCTATCCATCAATTCTACTTCCACTGCTTCCACCCTGGTTTCTCCTTGCAAAACTCGAACCAATGTAGGAGGTTTTCTCCCATACACAGACTCAAAAGGAGTCACTCCAGTAGACACATGGAAGGTAGTATAGTACCACAATTCTGCCCACAACACCCAGAATGACCAATTCTTGGGCTGTTCAGATGCAAAACATCGCAAATAAGACTCTAAACACCTATTTACTTCCTCTGTCTGTCCATCCGTCTCGGGATGATACGAAGAGCTCATTTTTAGGACAGTACCCTGCAGTCGAAACAACTTCCAAAACAGGCTGACAAATAGAGGGTCTCGATCACTCATTATTCACTGCTTATCCCATGTAAACGCACTATTTCCTTTGTAAACACTTCAGCCACCTTTCTATCTGTATAGGGATGGCGCAAGGGTATGAAATGAGCATATTTGGATAACCTGTCAACCACCACAAATACTGCTTCAAATCCTTTAGACTTAGGGAGTCCCATGACAAAGTCTAAAGATATATCCTCCCAAATTTGAGCTGGAATTGGGAGTGGCTGCAGCAGACAAGCCGGTGATGATGCTGAATACTTTTGTCCTTGGCAAACGTCACAACTCTTCACAAAGTCCTGAATGGTAGTTTTCTTGCCTACCCAATATAAATTTCCTGCAACAATATAGGAATACAAGAAGATTTGGAGGACAGCACCAACCTATTCTAGTAGAATAACACTCCTTGTTGCAAGCTAAACATCGGCTGTGAAGCTGGATTCTCATGCAAGTCAGCTATCACCTGTTTTAAGAAAGGGTCTCGAAGAACTTCATGCTGTACTTGCTGCTCTTGCATCCAAATTGGAAATGAAGTGATGCTTTTCAAATCACCTTCTTCATATATGCGAGATAATGAATCAGCTGCTTTATTGTCCGGCCCAGGTTTGTAAATGACCTCAAATTGGTAACCCAAGAGTTTAGCTATCCAATTTTGTTGGTCAGCTGTAGTAATCCTTTGTTGCAACAAGTGTCGAAGGCTTTTTTTGATCTGAATACACCACAAATTTTCTACCCTGCAGGGGTCACCAGTGCTGCACTGCCAACACCAACACCATCAATTCCTTCTCATATGCTGACTTGCTTAAATTATTCTCGGACAAGGCCTTGCTGAAATATGCTATTGGTTTCCTGTTTTGCATCAACACAGCTCCTACCCCTCTTCCGGAAGCATCGCATTCAATTTCAAATGGTTGATTAAAATCTGGAAGTGTCAACACAGGTGCTTGAGTCATCACCCCTTTTAGCTCCTCAAAAGCTTTTAATGCTTCTGTTCCTCAATTAAATCCTTCTTTCTTTTCCTTAATTCCGTGAGTGGCTTAGCCCGCATTCCATACCCTGTAATAAATTTTCTATGGTATCCCGTCAAACCCAAAAAAGCCCGTACACCTTGACATTATGAAGTACAAGCCAACTCACAATACTCCTTATTTTTTCTGGATCCACAGCCTCACCTTTTTCTGAAATTACATGATCCAAGTACTCCACTTGCCTTCTACCAAAGGCATTTTTTCTTATTAACCACTAATTTGTTTTCTTGAAGCGCCTTCAGAACTTGTGTTAGATGCTCCATATGTTCCTTCCATCCTTTGCTAAACACTAGAATATCATCAAAAAACACCAATGCAGTTTTCCTTAGGAAAGGTTTGAACACTTGGTTCATGGTAGATTGGAAGGTAGCTGGGGGGGCATTGGTCAACCCAAACGGCATAACCATAAATTCATAATGCCCTTCATGTGTGCGAAAGGCAGTTTTATGCATGTCCTCCTCCTTCACCCGGATTTGATGATACCTTGACTTCAAATCCAAATTAGGGAAATATGTAGCACCATGTAGTTCATCCAAAAGTTCCTCTACCACCGGAATGGGGTATTTGTCAGGTATCGTTACCTTATTCAGCTCCCTATAGTCCACACGCATACGCCACAATGCATCTCTTTTTAACTAATATCATGGGACTAGAAAAAACACTGGAACTATGCCTAATAATTCCCTGCTCCAACATGTTCTGCACTTGTTTCTCAATCTCCCCTTTGTGATGGTAGGGATATCGGTATTGTCAAACCCAGTGCTGTTGCGACTTGAGGCGCGATGAAGTTGTGGCTTGCGCCACTGTCAGCCAACACCTAAACACAACACCCCTTACTTTTCCCTCCAATCACATTGTTGTGGGTCGTTTCATCGTCTTCATACCTTCGGTCAGCCCAAACACTCCCATAATATTACAATCTAGGGTTGCTTCATCTTCGTCGTCTCTTACTTCTATGGCTATCACCTCCCCTTCTGCGATAACCACTTCGTTGTTCCCCAGGATAACTAAGTGAAACTGTTTCTCTGTGCATTGGTGCAGTGGGTGAAATCGCTCTCCACATTGAAAACACAAACCGCAAACCTTACCATCCATCAATTCCGAGTATGGTAAATGTTTAATATCTCTGTTTCGAGGGTTGTTGCCCCTTCCTCCTTCATCTCTTTCTTTTTGCACCGAATTGGAGCTTGAATTAGGGTTCACATTGGATCCAGATTGCATTGTCTGAGTTGGGTCACTACTTAAAGGCCCTGACCTGAAAGTTCCTTTATATGGGCCTGAGTTATAATGTGACCCACTGTCGCTTCTTGCACCAGAAGGAAAATTTGACCTAACACCTCTTTTTCCACCCGATCCAGGATCCAATTCTCGACCTCCCCTCCATTGTATCACACTCCCACTGATATGTGGCATCAAAGAGCCACGCAACTTTGCCTCAACATCTTGCGCTATCCTCATCGCTTGAACACAATTTTTTGGGTTGAAAGTTCTCACTCGCAGTCAAATCTTTGACTTGAGGCCCCTCATGAAATACCTCAAATATTGTTCTGCGAGAAGATGACCCACCTGGGAGGAAACAAACTCAGTCTGTGATATACTTATCAACATCACCCACTTGCTGCAAATCCTTCAGTTCCTCTAATGGATTATCACTCTTCCTCCATATCGTTCAATCAACGACTTCTTCTGTTTAGACCATGTGAGTGCATCCTCAGTCTCACATAACAAGTTGAACCAGTGAATAGCCGAACCCTCCATACTGAGCTTCGCTAACCTCACTTTCATCTCCTCCGATGAACCATGCACCTCAAAATAGGTCTCAGCATGGGTAATCCATCCCACCAGGTCCTCCTTGTCAAATGGTGGAAGCTCCACCTTCTTCGCCGGCATTTTGTATTCTAACACCGATTCTGTACTGAACGATGGTGAGCGGGTCTCATCATTGACACAACAGTCTTGCAATTTGGCGAACTCCGTCATCAAGGAGCGACAAAACTCTTCCATGGACTGCGTCAAGGAGTTCTCCAGCGAATTCATTCTTGCCTCCAACACGTCAACTCTCTCCGTCATTTTTGGTGGCATAGAATCTCCTGAAGTATGCTAGTCGTGTCTCGTATGTATCCAGCAGGTCTCGTATGTATCCAGCAGGTCGGACCAATGTTAGAACTCACAATCAGCGGTATGAAAAGCAGAAATTCAATATAACAATGTTATTTAATATGAAAGATAGCAAAAAGCTAGTACATGAATTTAGAATGACAACCGGAGTCTGTGACTCCTTTTCCTGAGAAATATTCCCCTAAACAGCCACCATTCCCCCCACTATTTTTTTCTCTCTCCTCACCTCCTTACATACTCCACCCCCCAACAGAATTTGTTAGAATCTCCTATGCCACTTCATGTAACTAACTCGCACTCCCTAATCCTATTTTCTTTCTCCTAGAATAAACTTTCCATATAATGGGCCTATGTGACTCCTCACCAATATGAATATCAGTATTATTCACCGGTGTCCTATCAGGAAATGCTCGGTTTCATAGATGCACTATATATAAAATGGTTTGTTCTGTAAAGAGAGACATGCAAATGGCTTAATAATTACACCCCTTCTGGTTCATATCATGTCTCTATGCTCCCTGCTCTCTTATCTGAGGCTTTAGCTTTGATTTTTGTTCATGTTTTTTGTTGTCCTAATTTGAGTAGTAAATTTATAGTGTTGTCAATATACAAGTTGACGTACAACATAATCTGAGACTTGTCTAATAATACCGTTTTCATGAAGTGAATGCAACCTTGCTTGTCTGGTTTTAACAATGATTTTTTTTTTCTTTGCTAGGATACAATCCACACTGTATTCTATTTTTGGGCATTACAACAAATGGACCAAGAAGATCGTGGAGAAGATGGTATTTACCTAATGTGGAGACTCAGAGAGATGCAACAGCAAGGCATCCAAGCTCTCATCTAGATTTTGTCATGATTTTCAGGGATTTGTATAATTGAACCTTTATGTCATATACTACATTTACTGATTTCATTTCTTGGGGCAAAGTTGTATCCCGATGATACATCCTTTAATTTTTTTTATTACTAACTAGAAAAATAATTTGCACTTGAGTTCATTGATGTATGTTAGATGAGCTAGACAACGTTTTTATTCTGCTCTCAAGCCAGAAATGACAAATTGTTAATATAGTCACAAGTTATTTATTTATAATAGTAATTACTAGTATCCTTCCCGTACGGTAAGCATTTTTCTTTGTTTACCAAAAGGTTTGGATATGCCGATTAATATGTGCAAACATGGGTGCTAAATATATAATTTGCATGTAAAAAATCTAATGGTCAATGATGTAAGGATGTCACAGAAAGAGCCTCTATTGAACATCATCTATAATTGTATAATATTCGACTATTTGTATTTCAGTGGATTTTCCATTTTGATATCGTTTATCTGTAAACTACTGAAATATGCATTCAAAGACGTAAGGATAAATTCTAGGACAGATTCGCAAGTTCCTATCCTACCTATTGCAATAATTTATCAGATTTAAAAATAAATATTATGGAAGTGTAAAGTTGTTAAGCTCTACTGTTTTTTAATTACAATTTTCAAACACTTCTACATTTTACAATAGTTAAAATTTATTTTAAAATTCTTTATACATTTTAATATTTTAACATGAGATAAAAACATGAATTAACTATGTTTTAGTTTTTATTACAGAAACTATATTTCGTGATTATGACATTTAAAGATCAAGATGGTCTTGTTTTGAGTTCGTGTCAACAGGGGAATTGAAAAAGAAAAGGATGTTATGTAGCGTAAATTCCCTAGCTTATAATTCGAAGATGGATTAAAAGAAATTCAACGGAAGTTAATTTCAAGGTTAAAAATTAGTTTTGCACACCAATTATACAATGGGAAATAACTGGGGAGAGCTAATATGTAAATCACGAAGTCGGAAGGTTAAAAATTAGTTAGTCATGGTCATATTTTTTTTAATCATATTATTGGTATGAAATATTTATTAACTTTTATTATAATCTATATACTACTATCTATTTATACAAATAAGGCCCTGACTACCTTTTTCTCTATCCTGTTGACACCTGTCCATTGCCGGAGCTCTGTCATGTTGGCACCTGTCCAATTATAAACTTTCTTTTATGCTTCTTTGCTCATTGCTGTGTGTTGTCACCTGTCCAATAATAAACCCTCTTTTATGCTTCTTTGCTCTTCAGTCCGTGTGTTGTCACCTGTCCAATAAAAAACCCTCTTTTATGTTTCTTTGCTCATTGCCACGTGAAGGCTTCATCCTTTTCTAAAGGTTTGTGTTTTACAAGGCCCCTTTTCTCTTCTTTGTGCCGGCTGTTGCAATTCCTTATTTCCACAACCACAAGCCACATGTCACTTTCTAATTGCCGGATCTCACCTCTCCATTTAATTCTCTTTAATTCCAGAACTTTCTTCTCTCTCTTCCATTTCTGTTGCGTCCATCCAGATTCTCTTCCCCCCTGTTTCTCTTCCTCAACTTCTTCTCTTTTCTTCTCTATCAATATTCAGTTTCCCCTTTTTTCTCTTCCTCAACTTCTCCTTTTTTCTTCTCCGTTTTTGTTTTTCCTCCTTTATTCTTTTGCATCCATCCCGTTTTTGTTTCTCCTCCTTTATTCTTTTGCGTCCGTCCATATTTTGTTTCACGTCAATATTCTATTTTTTTTCCTTTTTTGTCTAATTTTTTGTACTTTGATTTTTAGGACAGTCTAACGACGGTGCTGAAGGTTACGAGGCTTTGCCCATGGAAGAGTTGGGATAGGCTACTAAAGAATAAAGGTATTGAAAAATAAAAGTTTCATTTTTATCTATTTTTTCTCATTTTTATGCCTAATATTTTGTGGTCTGATTTTTTGTGGTTTGATTTTTGGGACAGGCTAACGATGGTGTTGAAGGTTACGACGCTTTGCCCATGCAAGGGTTGCAACAATAGGACTTGAGGTTACTGTTCTTTTTCGTTTTTTTAAAAGAAAATTATTTCCTGTCATTTTTGCTACAAGAGTTGTTGCTGATTTCTTTTTGTTTCACTTCTAATTCTTTTTCGTTTTTTAAAATGCAGGTTCGTAGACACAAAAACTTAAATTTTTTGTGGTGTTCAGCCTTTATTTTGTTTTCTGACTTCTCCCAATATAAAAGTTTAAATTTTTTTGTGTTCTTTTGGCATGTTGTATGCAGAGAAGGTGAAAAAACACATTAAAGTTGCGATTTTTATCTCAAAAACTTCATGGGTTCAGGTTCGTAAACACAAAGACTTTAATTTTTGGGGGTGTTCTGCCTTTATTTTGTTTTCTACATGAGTACAGGTTCTGTGTTGAAGAACAAATGTGTCATTTTTTTCGTAATTTCCTTTTTTCAAAAAATTATCTTCTCCTATTTTTGCTATATTGCTGATTTCTTTTTGTTTCTCTTCTAATTCTTTTTTTTTAAATATCTTCTGTCATTTTTGCTACAAAGAGTTGTTGCTGATTTTTTACATCCTCTCCATCTTCCATTTTCATTCCTCTCCATTCCTCTTCATATTCATATTCCATTTTATTTCTATTTTTGTTTTGGTTCCATTTTCGTTTATCTCACTGTCTGTTCATTGTTTTTAATGAATTGCTATTGTATGCAGAGAAGGTGGAAGAAGACACTGAAGCTGCCATTTTTTACTCCAAAAAGCTTCCATTTTTATCTGATTTTTATGTTAAAAGGTTTGTCTCCTTTGTTTCTCTGTCTACATGTTCATTTTCTTTGTTTCTTTGTTTCTCCATCTTCCTTTTTCGTTCCTCTCCATTCATCTTCCTTCATATTCTGTTTTCTTTGTTTCTTTGTTTCTCTAACTTCCATTTGCGTTCGTCTTCATTCCTCTTCATATTCCGTTTTACTCCTATTTTTGTTTTAGTTCCATTTTTGTTTATCTCGTTGCATGTTATTTGTTTTTTATGAATCGTTATTGTATGTAGAGAAGGTGGAAGGAGACACTAAAACTGCCATTTTTAACTCCAAAAACCTTCGATTTTTATCTGATTTTTTATCTCAAACAGGATTCTTTTCTTTGTTTCTCTATCTACAAGTTCGTTTTCTTTATTTGTTTTCTTTATATTCCGTTTGACTTTTGTTTTCGTTTTGGTTCCATTTTTGTTTATGTCATTGCATGTTGATTGTTTTTCATGAATCAGTATTGTATGCAGACAAGGTTGAAAAAGACACTATACCTATCATTTTTACTTCAAATATTACACTAAGTAACATAATATTATCATTATCTTCATATCCTAATGGAATAGTCTCATTAATTTGAAGATCATGACCATTTTCATACTCCAACAAAATATTTAAAATTGATTGGCAAAAATTAATTGGCAAGTACCTATTAATGGAAAGGGTTTTTTCAATTTTCCTAACGTTTTTGTTTCATTTTTAAATTGACAGTATAATATTTAAAGCTGATTGCAAGCTCCTTTTACTTCCAAAATCACGAATTTGCTATAAATTAAAATAGAGAAAGAACAAAATGTGATAAACAAAATACTCTTCACTATATCTGTCTTTCCTTCATAAATCGGGTTTATAATAGTGGAATCAATTTTCGTAACTTCATTATTATCAAAACAAAAAGATCATATCATACTTTTAATGAAAAAAAATTCATACGAAAGTGAAATGAATAAAATTACTAATATTAAATAACTCAGTGTAACTAATATAAAAAATATGTTTTCAATTTACGTTTTTCAGCAAATTGTAAACAATAAAATGCATTACCTGGAAATCATAATGATTAAATTACAACTTTAAACTGTCAAAACAAAGTAACATAAAATTTTTTCCATCAATCAAAATGGGGTCATCATCACTCTATTTTTATATCCGACAATTAGAAAGCGATACGTGTGGCTTGGTGGTACTAGAAAAAAAAACATCAGCATGTGAGAAAGGTGTAAGCACTGAGCAAAATAAAAAAATAATAAATAAAATTACACGTGGATTGAAGTGAGAAAAGAAAGATTGGAGAATTTATTATTTTTTATTGGACAAAATTAATTGGCAAAAATTAATTGGCTAGTACCTATTAATGGAAAGATTTTTTCCAAATATTACACTATCAATTTTACCATATTATTCAAATCAACTTTAATTTTCTATTTATTTTTAAATTGGCAGTATAATATTTAAAGCTGATTGCAAGCTCCTTTTACTTCCAAAATCACGAATTTTCTATAAATTAAAATAGAGAAAGAACAAAATGTGATAAACAAAATACTCTTCACTATATGTGCCTTTCCTTCATAAATCGGGTTTATAATAGCGGAATCAATTTTCGTAACTTCGTTATTATCAAAATAAAAGGATCATATCATACTTTTAATGAAAGAAAAAAAATTTCATACGAAAGTGAAATGAATAAAATTACTAATATTAAATAACTCAGTGTAACTAATATAAAAAATGTGTTTTCAATTTACGTTTTTCAGCAAATTGTAAACAATAAAATGCATTACTTGTAAATCATAATGATTAAATTACAACTTTAAACTGTCAAAACAAAGTAACATAAAAATTTCTCCATCAATCAAAATGGGGTCATCATCACTCTATTTTTATATGCAACTTCTTTTCAGATATTACACTATCAATTATACCAAATGGACAATATAATATTTAAAGCTGATTGATATGAAAATCTTGACGGAGGCAAAAGAGATGGAGGAGAGAGAATTCGTTATTATCAAAACAAAAAGATCATATCATACTTTTAATGGAAAAACAAATTTCATACGAAAGTGAAATTAATAAAATTACTAATATTAAATAACTCAATGTAACTAATATAAAAAATATGTTTTCAATTTACGTTTTTCAGTAAATTGTAAACAATAAAATGCATTATCTGGAAATCATAATGATTAAATTACAACTTTAAACTGTCAAAACAAAGTAACATGAAAAATTTTCCATCAATCAAAATGGGGTCATCATCACTCTATTTTTATATCCGACAATTAGAAAGCGATACATGTGGCTTGGTGGTACTGGAAAAAAACATCAGCATGTGAGGAAGGTGTAAGCACTGAGCAAAATAAAAAAATAATAAATAAAATTACACGTGGATTAAAGTGAGAAAAGAAAGATTGGAGAGTTTATTATTTTTTATTGGAAAAAATTAATTGGCAAAAATTAATTGGCAAGTACCTATTAATGGAAAAGTTTTTTTCCAAATATTACACTATCAATTTTACCATATTATTCAAATCAGCTTTAATTTTCTATTTATTTTTGTCGTAATCATTGTCAATTTATTAACATTAACATTTAATTATTAAAGGTTCCATTTTTATCTATTTTTTTCCCATTTCTTTCTGTCTAATTTTGATTTGTTTTTGTTGTCAATGTTTTCTTTGTTTCTTTATTTTTTACAGTGCAAAAGCTTAAATGTTTTTAGTTTGCCTCTATTGCATGCACATCTGGTAGAATAACACACTACAGGTGCAGTTTTTATCTGGAAACTCCACGAGTCCAGGTTTGATTTTTTGGTTCATGATTAAAATTTCATATTCATCAAAAAGTTTTGGCTTTTGTCTTTTTTTGGGTTTTATGATTTTTCCCGCTTCAATCCAAGTGTTATGCCCGTGTTTGCTTTTATTTCTTTTCCTCTTCCCATTATTTTGCCCCTCCCTCCATGTGTCCTGCCCGGGTTTTCCCATCTCTTCTTTTCCCATTGCCATTCCATCCTCATTCTCACTTCGTTCACCCTTTTCCATTCCCATTCTCTTCTGATCCCTTTCTCTCACTCCTCATTTTTTCTAAAGAGAGAAAAGGTTGTAACAGACACAAAGAAAGAAGAGAAAGATCAGAAAAAAAAAGTGGTAACGTAATTTCATGAGAGAGATAAAGAGGAGACAAGGGAAAACGTAGTTGCAACACCTGGCACTGAGGAGGGATTTTTTTGGGAGATAAATGAATTATTAATTAATTACAAAAAGGAAATGCTGTTGGAGCTTCTACACCTTGCCTTGCATTTTCGGTTTGTATTTGTATCATAGGTTAATTTTTAAAAAAATGGTTTTTTACAGCCCAGAATCTTGGGTTTGTCTTATACGCTTTTTAAACATCTAAGGTTGCGATTTTTAAAACCAAATCTATGATTTTTATGCCTGCTTCCACCATTACATTACATTATTATTTATTTGAATTAGTTGTTAAAAACCATCTAATTTGGTAAAAAATCTTTGTTTCATACCAAAAAATTAGTCTTCTCAGATTATTTATTTATTTTATTATATATATAATATATAATATATAACATAATTACTTTGTTAACACCTGTCATATTAAATACATGCTGATTATTTTTTGCTCATATATTTCTTTCACTGCATTTTTATAAATATCAATATTGGTTGTGGACATTCAGTAAACAAAAAAAATAAAATAAAATTAGTCACAATGATTCAGATGACTCTCCACCTCCAATCTTGTCATACTCCATTGAATGCTCCACAATTCTCAAACCTCTCCGTATTCTGCCCCTTACACATTTTCACCAACCACTGTGTCACTTCAACATTTATTCTTTACAGGCCACTTCTTCAGCAGATATTCAATGTTCATTCCTTGAACAAAAAATACTAAAACAGCTCAGAGAATGCCTTCAGAGTTATCGACTGACTCAACCAAGACAAGCACCAATTCTGATTCATCAACAGCTACAAGCAAGGTGCATGTGAAACCAATTACTCGCTTACTCTCTCAAAATATTTTGAACATTGCTTATTCTTTGTTTTCCTGGATTTTTTCCATTTCTGCTCCGTACACTCTTTCTCTCCTGCATTTTTTCCATTTCTTATTCTCTTCTATTCCCGTTCTCACTCCATTCACTCTTTCACTCCATTCACATGAGTTTTTGTTTTGCTTCCTGCTGGCTTAGCTTTTTGTTTTGTATTTTACTTCCTTTTCATTCTCGGCCCCTTGCATGTAATTGTTTTTTTTTTGTTATTTAAATTTTTTATTTGGTTTTTATGTATATTGCTTTCGACTGTTCAACCTGAAAAAATGCGTGACCTTTGTCATACCTACCTTTTCTTTGTCTCCTGTTATTCTGATCTAGCTATGGAACCAAGCCTTCTTTCTTCCTTTATGTTTTGAATGCATGCACGGATATATTTTGACCCATTACTTTTGTCAACTGTTATAAAGATTGTTTTGTTTATTTTTTACCAACAGACAATGAATACACAATTTCCTTTGTTATTTGATTGTTAATCTACATTCCAGTCGAAAGATACTTTATGTCAGCATCCTGTTAAGTTTGGCATAAGTATCACCCTAAAAGTTTGATCCAAAAGATTAAAGGCACATTTACAGCAGTAAGAATGCTGCAAAATGAAACCTTTATGTCACAAACAATGTACATACAACTTTTTTTCATTTTAATATGTTGTTGTCATTCTCCACATATTTTAGACGTTCATATTTCAGTGCCATACTTGATTTTCATTTTTCCATTTCCTCTCACTGCAGATTGAATATCCAACTCACACTAATCCATTAATCCTATAGTTCACTGTAGTATTCCACAATGATATGGTAATGTTACATACTAATTGTTTTTATTCTTCATGTTGTTTCATATTTGCTTTCTTGCTATAATTATTTGCAGGGCATTATAGAAGTGCCCACTTTTTACCACCAACAATGGGCGCCAGAATACCCTGAGTTTGTCAACTTTAGATATGATGGAACAATATACCAAATTAGGCTAAGGCAACGTCGGGCAAAAGTCTACTTTGCGGAAGGGCTGAAAAATTCAGAAAAGATTTATCAATTTACGAATCTATGATCATTAAATTCTTGGCATGCAACAACAAATCCATGTTTGATCTTTATTTTGTTCCCTCACTGGAATGCCAAACTTGCGGAAGGCCAGAAGTTATGTCAAGACAACATATTTGGACACTTGAAATCACACAATCAATTCTTGGTGCACCAGGACCACTGGTAACAATGAAAACCTCTTCAATGTTGCTTATTAATTCATGCTTATATATCATGCTATTTTTTTCCCATGCAGAGACTCCCCAATTGTGCCATGACACATGTAAATGCCTGCGATCAACACATGACCATTCTCAGGAGATTTGGACCTCCATTACAGTGGAATGTTGTGGTGGTTGATGGTGGAGTTAGGTGCAGATATGTTGTCCAACCATGGTATCAATTCCTTGCTGATAATGATTTCTCCCATGGTGATGAAGTCTCCTTCTATTACAGGACCATTGATAAAATATAGGAAATTGTCATCCACCGAAGAAAGAATTGGGAGTATTAGAGTTAGCTTATGCACTTTGATTTTTCTATCTTTTTGTCTTTTATGAACATTTTGTCAATTACATGGTCTCTTTCTTATTTACTTATTTGACTTTGAACATCAGATATATTATAAATGTTTAATCTTTTTTATTTTGCATATTAGCTTAAATTTTATTTCTCTTTTACACATCAGTATTGGTTCATAAAAATATTTTTATTTTGTTTTCTGCTAGAGTTAAACGTCCTATGCATGGAGTATATTTCTGATGCAGTTGAGATGTATTCCACATAAATTTTGGCTTTCAAATTTTGTTTTGTCATATGACATTGCTAAGGAATGTATCAGTGAGTTTTGAGTTTTCATGATTTGAATTTGAATGAAATGAGTCTGTTTTATTTAATTTGTTATATTAGTAATTTATAACTGTTGTACTATGAATTTATTGTTTAGTAAACTGAACATTGTTGATGGAGGGATATTGTTGTCTACTCTGCTCATCTTACGCATTCCCTGCTATGCTCATCTTACACATTCCCTGCTATGCTCATCTCATATTTATTTGCTGCTTATTCCAGTGCTTATGTTTTACAGACCATGTAATATCCATGTTCTGTTTTCAGATTTACTTGATCAGAAAAAAAAACTTATCCCACCATGCTGTGACCTTTCAATATTTTTGCTTCTAATTATTGAACATTTTAGTTTTTTAAAGTTACGGGGAAAAGTTTTTTGTTTTTTCCTAACCTTTGTGTTTTGCATTTTCGTTTCCCACAAAATTACCCTTCTTCACTAAATAAGAAAGCCAATAGTAACATAAGCAATGGATTCTCTCATTCCCGTCCTGCATTTGGAAAACAACAACACAAAGTAAACAAAAAGAAATAAAATATACAAAAAATTAAAGATTAAACAAAAATTGTGGATTTTTAAAGATATAAAAACCAAATATTTATATTTTGCAATAAAGAGATCATAGTTGTGAATTTCTAAAAATAGAATAATCAAATGTTTTAATTATAAAATAAAGAGATCAAATTGTAGATTAAATAAAATTTAAAAAAAATTGCATTTAAGTTTACCAATTTTTAACTATTAAAATGCTATATGTTTAAATTAATTTAAGCTGCATATTTTTTTACATTCAAATTGCTAGAATAGTTTTTTAACTTTAAATTACAAAGAGCATTAACTTTGCGTCCCGTAATCATATACATAACTAAAATTGTTCTAAAACATTATTTTTTATAAATGATTATAATTTTTTTTTTGCTGAATTAGATTAAAATTTATTTAGGATAAGAAAAGGTTATTTTTAAATAATATTATTTATAGAGATTACAAAATTATTTAACATAACAACAAATTATTTTTATAGATTGAAACATTTTTTAAAACAAAGACTAGAACATTATTTTTTTATAAGTGTAAATTATCTTTTATAATGAAAATATTACTTTCATATGCCCACTAAATTTTTTTTAAAACAAACACTACAAAATTATTTTACAAAAAATTATTTTTTTTAAGTTTCAATTATCTTTTACAATGAAAATATTACTTTCATATGTCTATTAATTATGAAAATTTAGTCCCTCTTCACAATAAAATACATCTAAAATAAATTTTTTCCTGCAAAACTACAATATTTTTTAATTTATTTCCTATGTTTCTTTTATATAATTTAAATCAATTTTAAAATGTTTTCAACACAATCAACTCTTGATACAAATTATCTTTATGTTATATACAAACAGCACTCTGACAAATAGTATTTATGTCACTTACACTAAAATTATATAAACAACACTCTGACAAATATTATTTATGTCACTTACAGTCTAATGATACAAACAACACCCTGACAAATAGTATTTATTTCGCTTACAGTAAAATACCGACCCGTGCATCGCACAGGCACTCCATTAGTTTAATAAAAGAGAAGTCCCTGGAAAAGCCTATTGTGCCCCTATCTAGAATTGCGACACATGTCACTTTTTTCGGTTTTTTGATCATTTTGCCCCTTTAATTTTTTTGCACCTTTTTTTCTGTTGTCCCCGCCACGTGTCGCGTTGCATGTGCAGTTTCGAACATATGTCACTCTCTGATTGACAGATTTCAACTCCCCATTTAATTTCACTTAATAATTGAAACTCTCTTCTCTCTCCCCGTTTCTCTTTCTCTTCTTCAATCTTCTCCACGTTACTCTCCCTTCCTCAATCTTCTCTTTCTCTTCCTCAATCTTCTCCACGTTACTCTCTATTCCTCAATCTTCTCTTTCTCCGTCTTTCTCTTTCTCTTCCTCAATCTTCTCTCTTTTTCTTTTATCTTTTATCTTTCTATTTCTGAATCTTTTCCTTCAAATCTCTTTGAAGTTTTCGTGGTTCTCTGAATCATGGAGATGGAACAGTATCAATGATTATGCAGAATCTCTCTTTCAGGTTCATGATGCCTCTTCTCTATTATTATTATTATTATTATTATTATTATTATTATTATTATTATTATTATTATTATTATTCAGAGGCTTCATCGCTGAGAAGAGATGCGCTCCTCTAATGCTCTGCTTGGCGTGCGTTCTTTTTTATTCTTTTTATTTAACATTAGATCACTGTTATTTACGATTGAGTTTATGGATTGTCGTTTTGACGCATTTTGGTGTGTTTCGTGTGCAGATGGCACTCTGCTGGAACCTTTGACAAGGGCACAAAGACTAGTGGACCCTTCGGACATTGCTATTAGGCTTTTGGAGCCACTCAAGGCGGAGTTCCCTATTTTGAGCTACGCCGATTTCTACCCGGTGATGAGTTTTTTGTCTTTGGTGTTTGTGCGCTTAATGTTGTGTTTGTGTTGACACAGTTGGCTGGCGTTGTTGTCGTTGAGGTCACGGATGGACCTGAAGTTCCATTCCACCCTGGAAGAGAGGTATAATATCGCAAGTTTTTAGTTTTTATTTGATTTGATTATGCTTATTGTATATAATAATAATAATAATAATAATAATAATAATAATAATAATAATATTGGAATTGTACTACTTTATCCATGTATCACAAGATTCAAAGTGATCTACAATTCATCACATGATACAAAATTGGTTTTTCCTATGTCTAAGTTGGTTTTGATATTGATATTCTCTGCTGCAGCCAACCCAAATAGGAAACCAACTCAACATAACAACAATGGGAGAAGTTACATGTTTCCTTTTTCAAATACTAGCACTTCGGAGGCTTAACAACAACTATGCTCTCAACTTTGCAGTTGATAGATACACATGCAACATTTGTTAATGCAAATACCATTCAACTACCTGTGTATATGATCATACTTGATACTACAGAGAAATTATTTCTTTTGGATAGGCAATAATGGTTGTTATGACTACCATTAAGAGTATATTGTTGTCACTGTTATTTTTTTTGTTTGTTATTTTCATGCAATTTAGGTGGAAATGGAACTTACCAAATAGTTTGGTCAGAAACAAATTAAGTATGTGAGAGTATGTACCATCAATATAGTCGCCAATGTGGCTTTCAATTTTTCTTCTTCTCTGTTTTCAAGGTTTGGTTTAACTTCTACATCAATATGTAGGAACCATATATTCAATGTTTAATTATACACATGCACAGATTATACCTAAATCATATATGAATCCATTGTAATTGGTTTTACTTTGTTGTTGTTGTTGTTATTAATTTGTCAGGTCTTGCGAGATGTGGAAAGAGTTGCAGATTAAGGTGGCTGAATTACCTAAGGCCAAACCTCAAAAGAGGAAACTACACCAAGGAAGAGGAGGAAACTATTATCAAGCTGCACCGACATCTAGGTAACAGGTGCGAAAATCTTTTCCCAGCTAGAATTACCGCTACACAAGCTTGAAAAGAGTTATGAAATTGTAAATCCTATTTTTTAATTTTAAGGGAGTTTAGTGGAAATTAAATAAGAGGGAGAGAGGGAAATAAAAAAAGTGATAAATGTAATAAACAATGTGATACAAAGTAAAGAGAGAATGAGATTGAAAAAGAAAATCAAAGTATAAATAAAATGAAAAAAAAAGTAAGTGCATATATATTTATAATAATTTTTGAGCTTGAAACCAACCAAATTGTTGTTAAAGAGTGAAAGCAGCAGGCTCAAATGCTCTTTCATAACTAAAACTACCAAACATATTTACTTAATTATAAGATAAAAAATAGTTGTGGTTGACCCTTCAGAACTTCCAAAGCAAACTTATCAAGGTTTAGCAATTCTTATCTACCAAACGAATTAGCAGTTTTTATATGTTTTGGCTATTCCTTTTATTAGGTATGCAACGGAGCATAGATGTGGAGTAGTTGTTAAAGGACCAAATCTGAGTGGAAATATATCAGGAACAGAGCCATTGAAGGACAACCACATACTTTTGAAAGCAGAAGCTTTAGATGATTCCCATGAACCAAGTAACATTGTTGTTGTTGTTAATGAGTTGTCCAAGGAAATAACAAAAAATTTGGTTTCTCATCCTGTGAATGCTAAATGTACTGCAGAAGGGAAGAGCATAGCAAATGTAGTCCTTTTAAGAGGTTGTGGCATTCAAATTGAGGTCTGTTCTTTCAGTTTATTTCATAATTGATACATTATCTTTCAAGCAGTTAACTGATGCTTAAAGGAAAAACCAAACTGTGATACTTCATAACCCATTTATGTATTCTACTACTTCAAAGGAAAGCACATCAAATATGTAGCAATCATTAGAAATAAAATAATATAGAATTGTATGTTTTGCAGTTTTGAGTTTCCCATCTTTTTAGCATGATAGTATGTTGCTTTTTTAATTTTTAATATTGTTGACTTTCAAAAGGAGGTGACTGAGATTTTGAGTTTGGCCACAGAAGTGGTTTTTTTGTAACTTCAGCATTCTCTATATAGTCCCAAAATACTTGGATAAAAAGTTAAATGGCAGTTGGTCTGTCAAAAGATGATATTGAATCCAGGAAAAGTAAAATGGGCATACAAAAATTAAGCATTCCTAGACTCTTAGAATATGAGACCACAACACAATATTAGAGTTAACTCTTGCATCTTTTTTTCTTAGAATGTTGCTCCTTCATTTCTCTTTCTTTTTACCCTGTTCTAGCCTTCTAGGTTATATTTATTTATAAATCTTTGGATTACTTAATTTTGATGAGACCTTATATGGTATTACAGGAAATAGGTACATACCATTTTATGTGAGTTCGTTGCCCTGCTTGATATTGTTGGTTCTGCTTCTCCAGCATAGATATGATTTATTTGTTAAGAATGTAGTGGATTTAAACTTTCCAATTCAAAGTTAGTTTTCAAGTTTATGATTGGGTGAATGAAGTTGTAATTTTGAATAGGAAACTATAGAATTTAGAAGCATTATGTTGGTTGCTTTGTTATGCAGAGAATCACTGAGGGACAGAACAAAGTGGTAATTACTGATAAAATGTAGGCTAGGCTTCTATCTTCAACAAATCTGCCCAGCTTTACGATTGCTAAGACCGTCTCTGAAGAAAAAAGGGAAGAAGAAGCAAACGGTCATGTCCCTGAGTAAGGACATTGTTCAAATAACCATTTGGCTTAGAAAGAAGTCAACAACCTTTTTCATCCTGCTATATATGTACATGTTTATTGTATTCATTTTATCTTATATCTATTAGAAGCTTTGTTTGTCCTAGTAATCTGGCTTTGACCTTTGTCACAATTTACCTATATGACAAAGTTTTTGTGTAGCAGTTTAGGTTGAGTTACTCCATTATCAATAATCTAATTGATCGAATACATGTTTTTAGTTCATTAAACTGCTTGATTATCTTGAGTTTCACGTGAACCGTAGATTGTTTACAACTATATCTGTTGATTGTTAACACTTTTCCACTTCGCGCATGTTAATTAATTCTGCAAAAGTGTTAGCTATAGTATGTTGTTATCTTACTGACATTTAATTTTCACTACTTATAAGTTTGCTTTAATCAACGTTCTACACATGAAATTTTAGTTATGTGCCAACCTTTTTTGTTTTGTTATTAGACGTTGAACAAATTTTCATGTATAGCATTGGCTGGGATGTCTACTGAGTATCTTATATATGGATTTTTTAAAGGAGGTTTAGACGACATAAGAAAGGTTTATGCAACTTTTTACTTACTTTCTTAGTGACAACATTTGGAAAGCTCACATGGTATTGCCATTATTATTATATGATGTACGTGCTTCTTTTTCTTTTTCTTTCACTGCGGCTTGGTATCTAATTTTTTTTTTAAAAAAAATTCAACCTTCCATAAATAATAGTTACATTATATTAAGTATGCTCCTTGCTCATAGTGCAACATAAAAGTATAACCTCTTGAGTTTTTTTTTTAAAAAGAAAAGTATAACCTCTTGAGTTTTTTTTAAAGGAAAAGTATAACCTCTTGAGTATTTTTTAAAAGGAAAAGTATAACCTCAAATTTATTTAACTAATTTAGTTCACCTATTTTTAAAATGAAGCAGATTTAGTTTTATGGTGTTTTTGTATCTAGAATTCTAAATTCTATTTTTCTATTTAAAATCTTCACAGATTCAATTGATTATTATCAATCTATTTTTCAGAATAGTTACAAATTAAAATTTAAATACAAAGCAAATTTGACCAAAATTGAGTTACATTAATTTTACCTCACTTTCAAAATGGTTTTACATCAATTTTTTTAAAAAGGAAATTTCAAGACATCTTTGATTGTGTTTTTGTTTTTTTGATCTATTTTATGCAATAATTTTTTAAAAATAGAGATGTTTTGATTTTTTTAGTTTTTTAGTCACCATAACATTGCATTAGTATAAAATATTAATCAATTTTATTAATGACTAATTTTTTATAAAGGCATATATTTATTACTACTAAATAAGTTATTTATACTAATACAACTTAGTTTTATTTATTAATATTATCTTATTCATATATACTAATAATATTAACTATTAAATACTAAAAAACAATAAATATATAATAATACTAAAATAAATATAATATTTAAAGTTAGAAACTTGGATAGTGAAGTAATCCCATCAAAGTCATGGAATAATGTACAAGAAAGAATGAGACAGGACTATCTACACATAGAAATTCCTATGATTTGTGCTCCAAAATGTGGTTTCAATTGAGTTCTGATCCTTAACATCTATCCAGCTATTAAGTAAGAGGAACACACTCAAGCTCAACCTCCAACTCACCCCTCTCAATATTTTGTAGCCTATATGAGATTTCCTGTTTGATCTTCCCTTCATCAAGAGATATGATACCATCTCTAATAAGGGTGTTGTCGTTGCTTGCTACAAATTTCCCAAGTTGCAATATATTTAATGTTTAATATTTAATTGATTTGTGTTTCAACCTTATGGATTTATCTCTTCTTTCTTCATTCTTATTAATTTGTGTTCCATTTTCTTCTTTACAATTGCAGTCATGCTATTCTCATATTTCTTCATTCGTTATTCGCTTTTGTGATCTCTTCTCTCCACCATGAGTAGGTCAGGACAACCACGAGATTTGAAGACGTTAGTGTTCCTCTCATTTATAACTTGAATTTTTTTTTAAAAAAAATTCATGCTCTATTACACTCACTGCGTATTGATCTGCAATTGTCTGATTTCTGTTTGTTGTAAACATTTATATTATAAATGTTAAAATTATTTTTATTATTTGTTCAATTCTTTGGTTTTTGAAATAGGTAGCGACAATTCCTAGAGAGAGAAAGAACCAAGAAAAAGAGATTGGAGAAGAAGATAACAAACTCCAATAAAAACATTATTATTATTATTATTATTATTATTATTATTATTATTATTATTATTATTATTATTATTATTATTATTATTATTATTATTATTTAGTTATAGTTATTTGTTTCATGTTTTTCCTTCCTTACTGATTTTTCCCCGGTTTTTTTTTTCCTTTCTGATTTTCCCGCTTGCAAGGTGATCCATGAAAAAACATCCGGCCGACAAGTTTCTTTCTTTGTGCTTTGTTTTATGCATGTTTATTATTATTATTATTATTATTATTATTATTATTTTGATGGAAAGTTCAAGCTATTTGAGAGGTACTTTAACTTCAAATTTCATGCTATTCTGCTATAGATTTATCTCTTCTTTTTTCATTCTTATTAATTCGTGTTTCATTTTCTTCTTTAAAATTGCAGTCATGCTATTCTCATATTTCTTCGTTTGTTATTCGCTTTTGTGATCTCTTCTCTCTATCATGAGTAGATCAGGGCAACCACGAGATTTGAAGACGTTAGTGTTCCTCTCTTTTTTTCACAGAAAATAAATTGGTAATTAAAAGACAAAAGGATTGGGTCTACCTTTTGTAGTTTACAATTTTTGAGAAATGTTTTTGAATGATGTACTTTGAACAATTAGTTAATTATAAATATTAATTTTCTTCATAATTTACTTTTGAATTTAATTTTAAGCCTATATTGCAATTAAAAAAAGCTTACAAGGTAACTTCAGGGTTCTAGAAACGTTTGTGCATATTCAGTTCTTGATATGACTCTCTTCTCATCTATCTCGCCGTTCCTGTAGGATATATCTCAGTCTCCACTGTCACATTTACCTCTTAGATTCACATTTCCTTCTTCCTTTTTGCATTTCTCTATCTTCACTGCAACACACTAACCTTCAGGTATTTCCTTCTTCCTTTTTGTTTGTTTTTGGGAAAGTTCCATTTGTTTACCAAATACTCAAAATAAAAAACTTATTAAAAAAAATCGAAGTTAATACCACCACCGATGACTTGAACCACAATCATATAAATAAATAAACATAGTATAATTAATTGATCGTCGATGGTAGTAGTATGTTGAGGGGGCTGTTTGTGTTTGGTGGCACGTGCTGCAGGAGATTGACGTTGGCACGACAGTCCACGCAGAAACAGAAACAGTGGTGGGATCATCTTCATCATCATCTTCGCTCCAAAAACCTTCATTGGTACGTACGTTCTTCAAACCCATCCTCGTCATTTTTCTTTCTCTTTCTTCTTCCTTACTGAAATCTCAATTTACCCACACAACACACATAATCATCATTGAAATTGAAATTCATCCAAGGATTTTGGAATCAAATTTACTAGCATAGATGCTCTATTGGAAATGACTCTGTTGCAGTGTTTGAGTTTCATTCTTGCTTCTAATTAAATTCGTTATTTTTTCAATGTTGTAGGGCAGGTCTCATGGAGAGTAATGGGAACTCGGTGAAGGATGCTGAGAAACAAATCACCCGTGTTTTGTTTTGTGGACCCCGTTTCCCTGCTTCTCATGAATATACAATTGAGTATTTGCAAAATCATTCACATATCAAGGTAAAATGGAATCAATACTACATGCTCTTCATATCCAACTTGCAAATTAAATTACTCAAGTTTGTTTGAGATAGCTCCTTGTCTTTGGTGAACATGTATGTACTGTAGTTTGCTGATGAAATGTCCTTCCTTTTCTATGCGCTTGGTCAAGTCAGGCTGAATTGGATTGAGACATTTTTTTTTTTTTATAAACAAGGATTGAGACAAATATTGATTGCTTTTTTATTTTTGTCACATTAGAATTTAATTGCCAATTCTACTATGGCATGCAATTCCCACTAGCTTTGTATTTCAAGGTGAAAAACCATTTGCAGCCAACAGGTCTCTTCCATCTTGGTAGATCTGTCACCTCCAAGTTTCATTCTTTTCCAAGGCTCTCATCTCTTCCGTTATTGTCTCTCTCCATTTAGGAATATTCAAGACCTCTGGAATAGTCTTGGCGTTTTTGTACTATCAAGGTTAGAGCTTTAGAGGTAAAAGCATGACATCTTGAAGACAGGACATTATAAAACAAACTGAGATAGGATGGAGAGTACATTGCTTAATTTCCTTTCTAAGAGCAATGGGTAGTAGATTAATTTTTGGTGACTTAGGTTGCCTGAATTGAGTGGTGATTAATGAACACTTGGAGTTATCACTTGGTGTGTGTTTTGGGGGTGATAGTATCCTTGTACTTTGACTTTTACTTTGGCTTTGTTGAATAAACAAGTCTCCTTAGCATTCTATTTTCTCAAAAACTTGTGCTTGTGTTTTTACACTATCTGTTTTATATAATTCTAACTCTTCTCTGTGAAGTTACTTGTGGTTTAAGTTAGCTGCTAATACAATTTCTAGCTAGTACTAGCTTCACTGTTATACAATCTTTGTATTACAGTGAGCAAAATGTTCCCATTAATTTTAGTTTAGCTTAATAAGCTGCCTATTGCATTTGTAGGTTGATGTTCTCCCTTTAGAAGATGTGCCAAAGGATATTGCCAACTATCATGTCTGCATAGTAAAAAACATGAGGCTAGATTCAGAAATAATTTCTCGTGCAGTTCAGATGCAGCTTATAATGCAGTATGGTGTTGGGCTGGAAGGTACTGTGATTACTGTCACCTGAGCTTTAGAGTGGAATTTCAGGATGCTTCATTATTTCCATATTTATTATTGAAGTAATTTTGCATTTTTATTTTTTCTTTCCTCATCAATTATAAATTGATAAATTATGAATTTTCCTCCAAGGTGTTGATATTGATGCTGCAACAAAGCATGGAATCAAAGTTGCTAGGATACCAGGTGATGTTTCGGGAAATTCAGCTTCATGTGCTGAAATGGCCATATATCTAATGCTGGGTCTCCTCCGTAAGCAAGTATGATATCTTCAATTTGAAATACAAAATGTTCCTTATTTCTAAATGAAGTGGCACATCTAAATGAGGTGGCAAGAAGGAAAAATAACCTTGTCATAACACCTAGGTTAATGATGCTTAAGAATATGTGCTTTGGTTATGCTTTTGTGATGGAGATGCTTTAGTGTTCTGATCTCAAATCACTTGTCCAAAGTAAATGGGGTATGTGATTTCAATCTGTTTTCTACTATACACTTACTATAAGTCAAGATATCATATCATCGAAATAAACTACTAGAAAGGGGCACAAGAGACATGTCATGACCTGCATGACAAAACTAGGAGCATTAATCAAACCAAAGGGCATAACTAACCCACATACAAACCATCTTTAGTTTTAAATGCAGCTTTTTTGCTCATCACTGAAACTTAATCCAACTATGCTGGGCAATATGTAAAACCATTTTTTTTACCTTAAAAAGAAAGTCCGTAAAAACAACCAGGCCCTATATCATATATATATCATATCCTCAAGCCTAGGTATGGGAAAACTATACTTTATTGGATTAGCCAGGGTTGAGCAATTGGTGGCTTCTTGTAATCTTCATTGATCATAGTGAATTTTCTTTGTTTCATTCATGGGTGGGGCCTATAGTTTAAAATAGGTTGAATGATATCAAACTCTGCCTATTTCTGTTCTCTTTTCTGTTACTCATTTGTGCACTTGGTTACAGAAAACATACTGTGCTTTGGATTTTTGTGCATTTGTTTCAACTTGCTTAGTTTATGTACAGTGTGAATTTTACATCCAAATATTAACATTGAGTGCTGTTCAATTTTTGAACGAAAAAATAATGTTCATGCAGAATGAACTGCAAGTTTCCATACAACAAAAGAAGCTTGGAGAGCCAATTACCGAAACTTTACTTGGGAAAACTGTGAGTATATTGATTCTTCTCGGGAAACAAATAAATTCTGCACTCCTCACCACTTTTTATTCTTGTTCCCTATGTTGTGGGTCATTGTTTTTGTAATGGTTAGATGCACAAGGATTTGTTGTATACCTCAATATAAATAGATCTTAGCCTATTCGTGAAATATATTTGACATGTGGCCTGGAGGCTTAAAAAACTATTATGGATAACATGTATTTAGATAGCTTCTTTTTTCTTTTCTGGGAGTCGATAAATTGATTGAATTAAGTTTCATTTTGATAAACTTCAGTTTAGGTGTAACTAGTCAGAGTCCTTCCTAGAACCTCCCCCCCCCCCCCCCCCCACCCCGAGAGCATTGCTTACATTTGATATGTAATAAGCAATAAGGAATGACAGCTTTTCATTATCCGTAGTCATACACAGTTTCATAGCCAAATGCTTTTGTACTACACATAAATAGAGGTGATAAAGTTATGTTAAACAGTATAAGGGTAAAAAAACCCATGAAGAGAGTATATTTTCTCCCTTTACATCTGTTTTTGTACTACACATAAATAGAGGTGACAAAGTGTAATTTTTGCACGTGGATGTGTTTGCAATAATTGAATATGTTGTTTATGGAAAATTAATTTTTAACAATAATGTAGATATTCATTTTGGGCTTTGGGAACATTGGAATGGATTTAGCAAAGCGATTGCAACCCTTTGGTGTAAAAGTTATTGCTACAAAGCGGAGCTGGGCTTCATATGCACAACATGCTAGCAAATTAAGCAGAAGTATTTTCCTCCCCAGTTGTTGTGGACTATCACTTGTAAACAAGCCTAATTTGTTCTTTGAGTTCTTAACATGTTCTTTATTATTGGTTGAAGATGATGCTGAAGATCTTGTTGATGTGAAGGGTAGTCATGAAGATATATATGAGTTTGCAAGGAAGGCTGACATTGTTGTTTGCTGCCTAACATTAAACAGAGAAACGGTTGGGCCTTTTGTAATCCTTCATTTAATTATTTTTGGTGAACTTCCATTCTTTTTGTTACTTTTAGCTACTTTGGTTCCCCATTTGATTTTGACAGTAAGTTTAAAATAATGGTAGATCCGTAGATGCTGATACAGATGTTGACAAATGGGTAAATAAACAAACATTTATTTGTATATTTTTTGTCCTATCTTTATTCTCCCAATTTTGGTTTAGATATTTTTTTTTTTTTTTAGAAAGTCTTATTTCTTTTTCCTTAGCAGTAATCAATATACTGATGCAGAATCTAAGTTGATTAATAGGATGAATCTGTTTGTGCTTAAAAGCTTTAATGAGATGTAGTTTTTTATTTTATTTTATTTTTTAAAATGCATTCTGTAAACTAAGCATAATATGTATGGACTTTTTTTCTTTATGTAATTGTTGACTTTGATATGATTTTTGTCAGGTTGGTATAATAAACAATAAGTTTATATCTTCTATGAAAAAGGTTTGTTTACTTTCTCAGAAGAACTTCTCTGATTTACTTATTTATCTTTTCATGGCTGATAGGCTCATAAGTCATAATGCATGTACAAGATATTAGGAGTTATGACATGTGTAAATGTCTTAATATTTTTGGTATATATTGGGCAAGAATCATTGATACCTCAATATGAAATATTTTCAAATTGACACTATTGAATATGATAGAACTGGACTAGAAACAGAGAAAAGGAATGTGTGTATTATTATTATGGTGCCTCCAACACCCAAGACAGAATACAAATGAGTTTTGAGGCCATCCTCCACTTCCCAATTCTCTCTAACCTCCAACTAATTTCCCTCAATTGACTATTTAGAGTTTCTTAACTAACTAACTAGCAGTTAGTTATCCTAGCTTTCCTAACTAACTGACAGCTGCTAAGGATCTTAGCTCGTCCAAGGATATCTCATAACATACACCTTTCCCCCCATCTATCAATTACCCCCACCCCCACCCCCCCTCCCCATTCAAGATGGACCTTGTCCTCAAGGTCAAGTTGAGGAAAAACAGTCTGCATTTCATCAACAAGTTTCCCGCTATCTTCATGGTGGGGTAAGTCTTGCCATTTGATGAGAACTTTTTGCCATCTTCTGAAATTCTACTCTGCATTACTTTTCTGGTTGGACCTGTTCCAAATTCTCATTCATGGCTGTTGGTAATGGTTGAGGGGAACAAGTGGGCTTAATCGCTTTCTTGAGCTGAAATATATGAAACATCGGATGTATCTTGCTACCTTTTGGGAGTTCTAGTTTATAAGCGACCTCTCCTATTGGTTAAGGGTCCATAAAATCGTGGACTCAGCTTCTCATTTGGCTTTCTTGCTAGAGACTTCATTCTATAAGGTTGCAGTTTCAAAAAGACCCAATCTCCTTCCTGAAAAATTAGCTCCCGTCTATGATTATTCGCATATCTTTTCATCTGATCTTGAGCCTTGAGCAGGTTGTTCCTCAGTTCCTGCAATAATTCATCTCTGTCCTTACTCAATTGATTTACCTCTTCCAATCTGGAAGGAATGTCAGCTCCTTTAACTAATAGTGGGGGTTCCTGTCCATACAAAGCTTTAAAAGGAGACATTTTGGTAGAGATATTGAAGTTGGTATTAAACCAGAATTCTGCCCAGGCCAAGTGGTTAGGCCACTGTTTTGGTTTGGTTCCAGTCAAACACCTCAAATAAGCTTCTAAGCATCGATTAGCTACTTTAGTCTGCCCATCTGTTTGAGGATGATAGGCAGTGCTCATCTTCAATTGGGTTGCTGCTCGCTTGAACAATTCCCTCCAAAAGAGACTCATGAAGAGTCTGTCTCTGTCAGATACTATTGAGGCATGAAAACCATGCAGTCTCACCACTTCTTTTATGAATAACTCAGCTACTTCCTTAGCTGTATAAGTGTGACTTAATGCAAAAAAATTAGTATACTTCGTCAGCCTATCCACCACCAATTAGTCATTGCTACCAGTTTGCTTGGGTCAGCTTCTACCCCTCTTCTTGAGATGATATGCCCCAAATATTCCAGAGAATTCTGGCCTAAGTTACATTTTTTTTCTGTTCACCTTCCAATCATGTAGCTGCAACACTTGTAATATTGCCCTCAAATGCATGTTGTGATCCTCCAAACTGTGACTGTACCAGGATATCATCAAAGAAGACCAATGCAAATTGTCACAGAAAAGGTCGAAGCACCTCATTCATGAGTGCCTGGAAGGTGGATGGTGCATTGGTTAACCCGAATGTCATAGCCAAGAATTCATAGTGACCCTCATGTGTCCTAAAAGCTATTTTCTGGACACCCTCTTTCATTCGGATCTGGTGATAACCAGAGCACAAATCCAGCTGTGAAAACCATTCAGCTCCTCCAATTTCATCTAATAATTCCTCTATAATGGGTATAGTGAATTTATCAGGCACAATAATATTGTTGAGTGCTCTATAGTTCACACAGAATCTCCAACTCCCATCTTTTTTCTTGACTAAAATGATAGGACTAGCATAAGGGCTAGTGCTTGTTCTAATAATTCCAGCAGTCAACATATCTCTTATTAGCTTCTCAATCTCATCCTTCTGATAATGCGGATATTTGTAGGGTCTTAAATTTGGTATCTTAGTTCCTTGCTGGATAGTTATGGCGATCTCTTTCCCTATGTGGTGGTAACCCCTGAGGTTCCTGAAAAACCTGTTCAAACTGTGTCAGCACCTGTACCACTGGATCAGGAATTGCTTCTTCACTCTTCGACCCCTCTACCAGTTTTAATTCCACCATAAATCCCTGGTCAAATTCCAGCATGGTACCCCTGATCATCTTCATGATGATGGAAGCCTTTATCAATTCTGCTTCAGCCTTCAATATGATCTTTCTATTCTGCACCTTAACAGCTAATGTTAATTTCTCAAAGTTTGCCTCAACCTCACCCAAACCAGCCAACCATTCCACTCCTAACACCAAGTCAGCACCCCCCAACTCAAACAAATAACAATTTTGTGTGAACTGTAAATCTTGCAACTCAATAGGTAAAGATTTACACATTTCTTCACATCTAATCTTGTGTCCATCTCCTACTTCTACAAAATAAGGGTTTGTAGAGGTTACCTCTAACTCTAGCTCCTTTCTTAACTTCACCAATATGAAGTTATGAGTGGCTCCACAGTCAATCAGCACAATCACCCTTATGTTTCTAATTTTTCCCCACAATTTATGAGATTTCTTGGTGGTAAACCCTTCAATACTATGCAGAGACAATTGGTGAAATCCCTCTACCTCTTCTTCCCTATCCTCCCATTGATTTTTCTTAGGGTCTCCTTCCTCTTCTTCTTTCATAATCATTCTCAAATTTAGAAGGAATAATATTTTATTTTCTCATATAGAATTATGAGGTCATTGGACCTATATGTACATGAGTCTGCTGGCTATTTTAGGAAATATGGACAGCTAATTCTAGGGAGACAAATCCCTATAATTATGGGATTTATTCTAAATACATAATCCTAGTATTAATAGCAATATACAGCTGTGATAAAGAATAAAAATACAATTAGGGATAAAATATAAACTTTCCTAAAATATAGACTAACTAACACAATTTTGACACTCCCCCTCAAGCTGGTGAATAAATGTTCTCCATTCCCAGCTTGGATATAATTCTTTCAAAGTTGATACAATTCAGTCCCTTGGTGAGTATATCTGCAAGTTGATTTTGAGTGGACACATATGGAGTGCAAATCAAGCCATTGTCTAGCTTTTCTTTGATAAAATGTCTATCCACCTCAATATGTTTGGTTTTATCATGTTGCACTAGATTGTGGGCTATACTAATTGCAGATTTATTGTCACAATATAACCTCATAGGTTCATCCCACCTTATCTTTAAGTCTTCCAATATAATCTTCAGCCATAGAAGTTCACATATCCCTTGGGCCATTGCTCGAAATTCTGCTTCAGCACTTGATCTAGCTACTACACTTTGTTTTTTGCTCTTCCAAGTCACCAAGTTTCCACCAAGGAAAGTGCAGTATCCAGTAGTTGATCCAAAACTGACCTAGCATAATCTGCATCTGTATATGCTTCAAGACTTACACTCTTGTTTCATTTGAACAAAATCCCTTTTCCTGGAGTCCCTTTTAAATATTGAACAATTCTAAGGGTAGCTTGTAAATGTGCTTCCTTTGGTTGGTGCATAAATTGGCTGACTAAGCTTACAACAAAAGCAATGTCTGACCTAGTATGGGATAAGTAAATAGGTCTGTGTACAAGTCTCTGATACATTTCCTTGTCCACGGAAATATCCTCCTCTGCACTTCCTAACTTTATGTTTGGATCAACTGGAGTACTTGCAGGTCTGTAAGCTTTTTTACCTGTTTCTTTAAGCAAGTCAGTGATGTATTTTTGTTTACATATGAAGATTCCTTTCTTAGAATGTACCACTTCAATTCCCAAAAAATATTTAAGTCTCCCTAATGTCTTAATCTCAAATTCTGTGACAAGGCATTGACTTAACTCTTGCTGCTCCCTTTTGTCATCCCCACTTACTATAATATCATCTACATACACCAGTAATACTGTTACTTTCCCTGAAACTGAATGTTTGATAAATAAAGTGTGATCACCTTGGCTCTGTTTATAGCCCAAACTTGTCATAACTTTGGTGAATCTTCCAAACCATGCTCTCGGGGATTGTTTCAGTCCATATAAAGCCTTTTTTAGCTTGCAAACAATTCCAGTAGCAACCTGTCTATCATAACCAGGGGGTAACTCCATGTATATTTCTTCTTCAAGATCTCCATGTAGGAATGCATTCTTCACGTCAAACTGCTGCAGGTCCCAATCATGGTTTGCTGCTAATGACAATATTACTCTGATCGTGTTCATCTTAGCAACTAGGGCAAATGTTTCCAAGTAATCCACTCCATATGTCTGAGTGAATCCTTTGGCCAATAACCTTGCCTTGTAACGTTCAATGGTCCCATCAGCTCGATACTTTATGGTGTATACCCATTTGCACCCAACTGGTTTTTTTTTTCAGTTGGCAAAGTGGCAAGTTCCCAGGTCTTGTTCTTGTTTAACGCCTCCATTTCCACATCCATGGCTTGTTTCCATTTCCTGTCAGATAATGCTTCAGATACAGAGGAAGGTGTGGGTGTAGTGTTTAGGTTTGTGAGAAAGGTTTTATGAGTAGGAGAGAATTTTTTAAAGGATAGGAAACTTGATAGAGAATAAAGTGGTTGTTGGGTGCATGTTCTAGTTCCTTTTCTAAGGGCAATGGGAAGGTCAAGGTTTTGGTTCACCTATACTTCTGAAATTTCAGCAACAAACTCATTAGAATTATTTATAGGATTAGAAGATGTTACCTCATGTAATGATGGTGGATCAGATTCTTGGACATGGATAGAATCTAGAATGGCCTTTTCTCTCCTTGAATATACCAGATTTTTCCCAAATTTCCCACCATTAGTCTCAGGTTGAGATGCAGGTCCTGCTGTTGAATCAGGGGATTGTTCTGCTGAATCTGGACTTCTTTCAGTTTCAGGTACAGCAACGCTAGTTGTCCCAATTTCAGGTCCAAATGTCATATTCAGAAGCATTAGAGGCTCATCTTCCTCTATTACATTGTCCCCCTGAAGATGAGGTTGCTTGAAGTAGCTTTCTTGTTTGTTGAAGGTGACATCCCTTGACACATAGAATCTTCTTGATGGAGGGTGAAAGCATTTGTATCCCTTTTGTGTGGTTGAGTACCCCAAGAATACACACTTGACAGTCCTAGGATCCAATTTTTCCCTTTCATTACTATGAACATGTACAAAGGATACACACCCAAATATTCTAGGTTGGACTTTATTTGTAGGGTCCAAGTGTGGGTAGAATGAGGATAGAACTTGCATGGGAATTTTTGATTCTAAGATTTTTGAGGGTAACCTATTGACTTAGTAGGTGGAAGTAAGGAGGGATTCCCCCCAAAATTTTTTAGGGACATGATTTTGAAAAAACAAGGCTCTGGTTTGGTTTAGTAAGTACCCATTTTTCCTTTTTGCAATCCCATTCTGTTGGGGTGTGTTAACACATGAAGACTCATGGATTATCCCTTTCTTTTGACAAAAAGAGTTGAGCACAAGATTAAAGTAGTCCCTGACATTGTCAGACCTAATTCTCTTAATGTTGACTCCAAATTGGTTTTTAATCATTGAGACAAACTGAATAAAAACAGAGCTAACTTCAGATTTCAGTTTTAATAAGAAAACCCAAGTCACCCGAGTACAATCATCTATGAAGGTTAAAAACCATTTAGCACCCGAGATATTAGGGACGTTAGCAGGACCCCATACATCAGTATAAACAAGAGAAAAAGGGAAAGAACTCATCTTATTACTAATGGAAAAAGATACACACTTGTGTTTAGCAAGCTCACACACTTCACAATGCAGACTCCCCCATTTAAATTCTTAAACAAGGAAGGAAATATCGCTTTTACAACTTGAAATGAAGGATGTCCCATCTGGCAATGGTATGGTTGAATTTTCTCTTTGTTAGTCATGGTGGATTCAGAGATGAGAGAGTGACTCTTGGTAGGCATATTAGGATCCTTTATGTAGTACAGGCCATTCCATTCTCTAGCATGTCCAATCATCCTCCCCAAGTTCTTGTCCTGTAATATACAAGAATTGATATAAAAAACAACATTACATGAAAGATCTTTTGTGAGTTTTTGTATAGAAATCAGATTGGTGGACAGCTTAGGAACATGAAGGACATTTTTCAATGTTATGGATGGGCTTATTTGGACCTCTCCTTGTCCTGCTGCAGTTATAAGGGTTCCATCTGCCGTGGAAATTTTCTTGTTGCTAGGACATGGAGAATATGTGGAGAAGTATTTGGGTAGAGGGGTCATGTGGTCTGTGGCTCCAAAATCTAATATCCAGTAGTGGGTAAATGGTGTATCTGAAACATTAAGTCCAAAAGAAAATGGAAACTTACCAGAATATGTTAAGGAGCACGTACCTGTGGGCTTTTCCAGTTTACTAAGGAAGGATCTTACCCTTTCTATCTCTTCATGATTTAGCTGAACAACCTCTTCGCTATGTCCAACATTAGCAGTGTGTGCTTGCCTTTGTCCTCCCCCTTTTTTAGGATCTCCTTTCTGTCCCCATTCTCGACTTGGGGGTTTTTCATGCAATTTCCAGCACTTCTCCCTTGTGTGGTGTGGCTTGTTGTAGTAGGTAAACCAAACTTCCTCATGTTTTTTCTCCATATTGGAAAATCCGTTTTTCTTCTGGTTAACAACCATGGTTGTTCCTCCTTCAGCTATCATTGTTGAGCTTTCAACAGTTGGGGTTTCCAGCATCAATTCTCACCTGCTTTCTTCACTCCGGATGATGACTATCACTTCATTAAGTCCTGGGACTTTCTCTTTTTCCAGAATTTGAATTTGGACCTGGACATATTCAGAATTCAGGCCTACCAAAAAGTCATAAACTCTATATTGTTCAATGTACTCCTTAAGGATTGCTGAGTCTTCTAAACACCTTGCTTTTATGACTCGATAGTGATCCAATTCCATCCATAGGGATATGAGTTGATTGGCATATTCTATGACTGATTTGTTTACCTATTTGGCTCCCAAGGTTTTCACCTTTACATCATATATTTGTGCAGCATCCTTGGCCTTAGAATAGGCTTGTTCTACTGCCTCCCAAATTTCCTTTGCTGATTTAAGGAACATACAGGTATCACTGATTTCTGGGACCATTAAATTCCACAGCCATTCCATGATCATGGAGTCTTCTTCATCCCATGATTTGAAATTGGCATCCTTTTCATCAGGGGCATTATCAGTCAGGTGACTGTCCTTTTGTTTTCCCTTCAATATGGTCCTAATGAGTTGAGACCATTTAAGATAATTTTTTCCAGTTAACCGATAAGCAGAATGAATATTCTGCCATTCTCTAGCAATCTGGAATTTGTCCCTTATTTCAGGAATAGGATCCGCAATTTCAGCCATGGGTGAGATCAAGGCTGCGATGAGTAATGAAGGCAGCAATGAAGGCTGCGATAGGTTTCAAGGTTGCGCAGCAATGAGGGCTGTGACTTAGGATTTCAGGCACGGTCAGAGGCTCCTAAGGATCAGGAGCTCTGATACCATCTCAAATTTAGAAGGAATAATATTTTATTTTCTCATATAAAATTATGAGGTCATTGGACCTATATGTACATGAGTCTGGTGGCTATTTTAGGAAATATGGACAACTAATTCTACGGAGACAAATCCCTATAATTATGGGATTTATTCTAAATACATAATCCTAGTATTAATAGCAATATACAGTTGTGATAAAAAATAAAAATACAATCAGGGATAAAATATAAACTTTCCTAAAATATACACTAAGTAACATGATTTTGACAATCATCAATCTGAATTGTTTATTCTTACACACGAGTAGGATAATACTTCTCTTCACAAGTGAAACATTCTCCTTTCCTCTCATCTTTTCATTTACTTCTGCGGTGACAAATTACAGAAGGTTCTTCTACCTTGCCATCCATTGGATCTTGTTTTAGCAGCATTAGTAGGATCAACTACCTTACTATTTGCTGGTTGCCAATCCCTTACAAATCTTTGATCCGAATAACTGGGTTTCTGAAAATTATACCCCTTACTATTACTCATGGGTAACTTCCCTAAGACTCGATTCTTATCTTCCACCCTACGAGCCTTGACCATAGATTCCATCAAATTTTTTGGTTCATGAAGCCTTACCTCAGTGCTGATTTCTTCTTTTAGCCCCTTGAGAAACACCTCCACCAGAAACGATTCCTCCTACCCCTTCACCTTTCCGACGTACTTCTCGAATTGGCCTGTGAATTCTTGCATTGTTTCTTCCTGTTTCAGCGGCTGCAATGCCTGAAAAG